>NC_056747.1:1178269236-1178361736 GCF_019279795.1 Protopterus annectens | reverse complement strand
TGTAAGTTGTCTCACCCCATGGATCTTCAGGGTTCCATACATCCAGTCTGCAAACATGCATATCCTTCTTTGCTTACCTGTAAGGCATGGTATGTTACCCCGAGGACTCTTTTTAGCAGAATTTTTGGGGTCGTCCCGCTAGGGACGAACATGCGTTTGTTTAAGATTTGACTTTGCAGGTTGACACTGTTTCTCCCACTGTTAGTATCCTGCCAGTATTCTGGGTAGCAGTGCTGTGCAATGCTTAGCAGTGCTTAATATTCGATTTGCATGATATTTGTCTTTTGGCATTAATGTCTTCTTCATTACATGTTATATATGTGTCTTGTATCCTTGATTTATGTGTACGTACACTGTATGGAGTCCTGGGAACTTCAACACTTTATTGCAATAATGCCTCACATCTAGCAGTACTCCAGTTCACATATTTATGTTATGTAGCAGGCAATACCACTTCACACTGTACATAGATTCAGTTCACATGTTTAGTTTGATTTTCCTGTGGTGAGAATTAGTTTGCTGATACCTTCTGCATATCTATTGCTATGATGGCTTAGTGGTTAACTACTGTGATTATAGTGTGCAGAGTCCTCAGTTTGAGCCTTGCAGAGGCAGTTTATTTTGTTTTTGTGCAGAACATGGGCCGTTGAATCCAGAGTGATTAAGGTACTTTAAAGCAGTTGTAAGCGGGTTTGCATGGGTTTGTGTGACGGTAAGCACTGCTAACCTCTGGTTACAGTTTCTTACACTCAGTTAACTTCTACTTTGCTTAATCTATGTAGGCAATGCTTACCCCTGTGCAAACACAATTAGACATGCTTACTGCTGCTTATTTGTGCTTAAACCTGCTTACTAGTGCCTTATTCATTATGACACTTCACATGTGCATTTCATGCAGTACTCCAGTTCACATTTAAATATTATGTAGGTTATACGGCAAAACGATGTACAAATATGTTCATATACAGATTTCACATGGAAAATTATATGTGCTGCAGTGGGACTCGAACCGGGAATGCCTGTTCATAAGGTGGATGCTCTAACCACTATACTATTGCTGTGCTGCTTCATTTGCATATATATTCCTTGTTATCCTTTTCAGCCTTTTCAGCTACTTTAACCGTAGCTAAGTGATGGGCAAACCCACGCACCTACGGTAAGCTGTACTCGGGGTCAGAGAAGGGGAAAACCATCTTATTGTTATACAGGCTGAATCAAGGGAAGACCACGAGTGTTTGAAATGCAAATTCAAGGAAATGTACAACCCCCAGATAAATGTTACATTAGAGAGGCATTTGTTTTACACAAGACATCAAAAGCAAGGAGAAACTTTTGTAGCTTATATTACTGACCTGAGAAACAAAGCTAAAATGTGTAAGTCTGGTGATTTAAAAGATGATTTAATAAAGAAAAGGCTTGTGTGTGGTATTAATAGTGCTGCAGTGAGAAAGATTTTGCTTTGTGACAGTGATTTAATGCTGAGTAGAGCTACTGAGATTTGTCAAGTACGTGAAGTTACAGAAAGGCACACAGCTATGCTTGCAAGTGATAACAGCATGGTTTCAGCAGGCTCCAGAGCAAATGTAGACAGCATGCAACACATGGCAAGAAGAAGCTAGCTTAAGCACATGACAGCTGTAACCCCTGCGGGTGTGGCAGGCAAAACCCATAGTTCTCCAGCAAGTTTTAAGACTAGTTCAGTGAAAAGGACATGCTCAGTGCAGTACAAGGGTGAGTCAGCAAAACCCAAATCAAGCTTTATTGTTAACTTTTGCAATTGCGGTGCCAATCATGCATCTAAAAAAAGAAAAGTGCTTAGCATTTGGTCAGCAATGCCACAAGTGTAAAAAATGGAACCATTTTCAAAAGTTTTACAAATCAAGTAAATCCCATACAGTAATAAAGAAGGGGCACTTAAAAATGCAAGTTGATCATATAGAAAGCTGCATCCCTACTTTCTGTGTAGATGATATATCAGTAATTGGTGAAATGTTGATGCAGTAGATTTGCTGGCAAAGAATGAAGTGTTTTGTACTGTCCAGATCAATGGTAAATCCATCAAGCTCAAAGTAGACACTAGTTCAAAGTGTAACTTTATGTCAGCAGACACATTTACTAAGGTGAGAACTGGTGAGCATCTTAATGTGGCCAGTTGTGTGAAAAGTGTTGCTTATGGAGGTTAAGAAATTCAAACTGAAGGCTCAGTAGTGCTTCTATGATATTTGGCCAAGAACTGTTACAACTTGTTATTCTATGAAGTCCGAAGACCTGTGCAGTCAATACTGCGTCTCAGAGGCAGTTTGAGAATGAATCTGCTTTCCATTACCAAAGAAGCTCATCATATAAGCACATGTCACAGTTCCAGTTTAATGAAGCTATTTTCTCAGAGTATGCTGATGTTTTTGATGACAAGTTAGGCAAACTTGCAGTTGTGTATTCTATGAAGATAGACCCAGAGGTCAGTCCAGTGGTCAGACCAGCAAGAAAAGTTCCAATAGCTATGCAGAATAAAGTCAAAGCTCAGTTGGATAAAATGGTGCAGCAAAGGTGTAATTTGTCCAGATACAGAACCTACTGAATGGGTGTTGTTCATGGCAGCAGCCCACAAAAAAGGCTCAGACAAAATCAGAATATGCATTGACACAAGAGATTAAAAACAGCATTAATAAAACCACATCATCCTATGTGTACAGTCAAGGAAGTCACAGCCCTAATACCGAATGCTACTGTTTTTTCTGTCTTAGATGCAAAAAGTTCATTTTTGGCAAGTGATGCTTGATCGCAAATCTTCACTACTGATTACATTTAGTACCCCATTTGGAAGATATAGATTTCTCAGGGTGCCATTTGGAATAAATTCTGCAAGTGAAGTCTTTCAGCGTCCAATAGAGCACATTCTTTTAGGTAATCATTGTGCCATTATAGTAGATGATTTATTAGTCAATGCTGAACAGAGTGTGACAGAAACCTTAGGAAAGTTCTAGACAGAGAAAGTAAATTTAACTTCAAGCTCAATCCTCTGAAGTACAAATTCAGACTTCCAGAAGTTACATATGTATGTCATTTATTTACTAGCACTGGCTTGTGCCAGAACCATCCAAGCAAGCAGCCATTCCAGAGATGCCAGCACTGGATAATGTTCAAGCTCTACAACATTTTCTTGGTATGGTCAACTATTTAGGCAAGTTTATACCAGACTTTAGTGAGGTGACAGTACCTTTGAGAGAGCTGATGCACAAAAATATTACATGGTCTTATTTGGAACAGTACCAGAGAGCATTTGAAAACCTTAAGCAGAAAATTGCCACCCCACCTACATTAAGATACTGTGATGTCAATAAACCAGTAACTCTTTCTTGTGATGCTTTAAAATCTGGTCTTGGCACAGTTATCCTTCAAGAGGGCAGACCAGTAGCCTATGCATCTAGAACTCTTACCCAAACTGAAATGCAATATGCTCAAATTGAGAAAGAACTTTTGGCAACGGTATTTGCTTGTTCAAAGTTTTATGATTGTATTTATGGTCAAGCTATGCAGATTGAAACTGATCATCAACCTCTAGTCACTATTTTAAAGAAGCATATGCATTAATCTCCAGCAAGATTACAAAGGATGATGCTCAGATTGCAAAAGTACAACTTCAAAATGATCTATACAAAAGGCAAACTTCTTTATCTGTCTGGTACCTTATCCAGATCACCCAGAATACAACAGAACAGCTTAATGCACAGAATTTTGACTTTGAGGTCATGGAAGTGCATAATTTTTCTACCATGAGACTTGATGATCTGAGAGATCACACAAAGGCTGATCCTGTTTTGCAAAAGCTCTACTACTTCATTAATGATGGATGGCTGTCGAGGCAACCTAGTGTACCGCCTGAAGTGCAAACTTATTTTCCTGACAGAGATGAGATGTTGATGGACGATGGCATTATTTTCAAAGGACCTAAAATTGTTGTTCTGCTTCCTTACAACATGAATATATCCAGATTTTGCATCATGGTCACCCAGGTTACAAACTTACCAAAGGAAGGTGAGAGGACTAGTATTTTGGTCTTCTCTAGCCAAAGATATTGATAAAGTACTTTCTTTTAGTTCAGTATGCAATAGTACTAAGCTGCATTTGCAAAAAGAACCACTTTAACTAAGTCAAGTTCCTGAACTACCTTGGTCAACAGTAGCCACTGATATATTTGAGTGGAACAATCAGCATTACTTAGTGCTGATAGACTCTTATTCAAACTGGTTTGAGATCAGTTTACTACCTAACCTAATGTCCACTGCTGTTATGACCAAGCTGAAACATCATTTCTCAATCCATGGGAGCCCACAGAAGCTTATCTCTGACAATGGTACCCAATTTACCAGTCAGTTGTTTCATAAATTTGCAAAAGAATGGGACTTTGTGCATGTTACTAGTGGTCCAGAATACCTACAGTCAAATGGGCTAGCCAAATGTGCAGTACAGAGTGCAAAGCAATCACAAGAGAAGTCAAAGTGTGATAATGCCGATGCCTTTTTGAATTTAATCAATCTCAGAAACATACCCCGTGATGATATACTTGGCTTGCCTGCTCAGAGAATTCTATCTAGGCAAACCAGAACAACCTTGCCTATCATACCAGTTTGTTGAGGCCTAAAGCTAAGAACAATAGAAATATCAAAGCCCAACTTTTCAGGAAGCATTCTTTCCAGAAGTCTAGCTATAATAAATCAAGCATATTTCTTCATCCTTTGAAAGAAAGGGAGACAGTGAGGATACAAATGGCAAATGTTTTCGACCAGATTGGTCAAGTAATGGGTATATGTGTCAAGCTGAGATCCTACTTCGTGGAATCTGAGGGTGTGGAGTACAGGAGAAATCACAGACATCTTCTTCCTGTATTAGAACAAATATTGCAGCATTGTTCCTGTGATACAAACTCTAGATTTCAGAGCAATCCAGACAATGCTCCTGTTGCAGAATGTGTCTTAACTCCTACTTCCGTTCCTGATGATGTTCCTGATGTCCCCAGAGTGGAACATTCAGCCGAGACAGTCCCAGTTGCTAGACCGGGTTCTAATTTCTATGTCACATTATTTGTTTGTATTTCTAGACCTAGTGTGAAATACACAGCAACCTGTACATAATTGTCTGTATGTATTTAGTTCTGTATTACTGTATGTCAAAGAATTATTTTCTATCAATTTCATGTCAATGTCAGCAATAATGCATGACTCAGTTCTCAAAGAGGGAAAATGTAGAATAGTGTGTTTGTTGTACCTTTAAGAAGCATTTCCAAGGACAGCACGTATACATAGCAAGCATGTGCTATCTTCAGTGCCATTTTGAGAGTGCAGCGAGAGTGTGAACATGTATGAGTGTGATAGCTAGTTGTTTATAAGTTTATCTCTAAGTTAAAGTTATTAAGCCTCAATCCTGATGTGTTTGTACATAATAAAGCTGCTTGAACAGAATCCAGAGATGTTCATCTGTTTTATCTCAACCAGACGAGCTGCAATCAACATGACTTATACAAGATGTGTGTGTTACAAATGTATTAGAACTGTATGTCATGTGTATATCAAACTGCTGTTACAGAAGTGTGTATTGAAAAGGTTTTTGCAAAGTGCTGTTTGAAATGTAACCACAGTGTGTCCTAATGGAAGAGAACAGAAATGTGCATGCACTATTGTAACTGTTTAAATGTATATATTTTAACAATGGAAACTGGAATACTGGAGGTTAACTTCAGAAAAATAGCTGAAATTAAATTACTTTATGGCAGCTACAGAAACAATATCTGTGCTGAGAAGCTTTCTGTATTGTCTTCGGAGCGAGGTAATTACTACAATTATTTTATGACTTCCAGCATCAGCCAAAGATCTGAGGTCTCTGTATTTTCACAGGTAGATGTTAAATACTGCTAGCTTCCAGCAGTTGTTATTTCACCTGGGATAGAGTCAGATAAACAGAAATGATGTCATTCTGCAAGCTATCCTAGCAGTAATATTTGAGATATTAATTTAAGAAGTCTCTTAGAGAGACACAGCATTCTGTATTCTGTCTTGGACCTGGCAACAACAGGAACCATTCATCGCACATCTGCCTTGCTCGTAAGTATGTTACTAAGAATAGTATAATTCTCTTGGATATAGTCAGGAATATAGTGAAGATTAGTTTAGATATTTTTTTATTTATTTGAGACTGTCCTGCAATGTTGTTTTAAATATTTCCTGTGATTTTGAACTCTCATGTCACTGTGAATATATATTTAGTATTGGCTTGTTCTTTTATTATTTATTATTAAATATATTTAAACCATCCATTGTGGCTGATCTGTGTAGAGATATTTAAGGTCTGAGAGTAACTGCATATTTATTTTGTGACACTGTGTAGGTCACTCCTAATAACCTTGCTCTTGGTCACACTACCATTTGTATTAGTAGTAACATTACAAAGTAAGATTGGACACCTTTTTTTAATGGCCTTAAAGTAGCTGATAAGGAGTTGGCTGGTGGCACTGATAACTACATTATAGTCTGGGTAAAAAGAGGCATAGCTAGTAAACTTGTGCCAGCCTTTCCCAGGTGTGTGTGTGTGTGTGTGTGTGTGTGTGTGTGTGTGTGTATAAATCAAACCTCAAAGAGTGTGTGTGTGTCAGATACTTGGGCAGAGACACGAACCACTGGTTGGACAGAGGGGGTGCTGGAGGTCTTGGCTTGGCCACTCAGCTGAGATCTCAACTCTATAGCTGTGCCATTTGGGAGTCTTACTGGGGATCTGGAGAAAGTGGGAGAAACCAGCCCCAGGCTGACTGTGGTCTCTGTGTACTCTTAAGGGAAATTGCACTTGATGCAGAGAGCTACTGTGTGTACCTGTTACCCTCCCTGTATATGCCATCCACTGTTGCCAGTGGTGAGGATTGAGGCTTTTTGATTACTGGTCCAGTGGTGGGTCATCACACACACAACTAACTGCAACAGCATCTACACTTTTATCAAACCATACAAGTGTTATTTGTTCATTTATTAGCTTTGGATGTAGTGCACCTAGTGATCACACAACCTGTCATGATTATTACTTGCAAATATAAGTTCTACCTTACATACCAAGAGAATTTGTCAGGGTACAGCTATGTATAAACAGTTTCTCCCCTGAAAGCTTCCAAATCCATGTACATTTACCTTACAAAACTTATAACTGCAAAAGAAAAAAATGTACCTCTGATTGTTTAAGAACTGTTAATCACTAGCATGATGTCCTGTTGTGTGCATATATGCTATATGCATGTTTGTTAATCACTAGCATGTTGTCCTGATGTGTATATATGCCACATGTATGTATGTTCTACTTCTTTTTACTCTCATGTAATGTATTGTAATGTGGAGCTTTTCTCCCCGGGCCTCCGCTGAAAATGGACCTGTGTCCAGTCGGACTTTCCTGGTAAACAAATGTAAAATAAAACAAAATAAAAATACAAACATTTCTGTGTTTGTTGGCTAATCTTCAATTATCTGAGCATAATCTGAGACATGCATGTGTAAGCTATTTTATATCATTGGCCTTAAAATGTGTGATGATATTAAATGGAAATAATATTATATGCAGTTTTCAACAAATGAAGGGCAGGTTGGATGTTAAAGAACACAACCTGTGACTTGTTTGCTGCTTACTTACATTTGCATCCTTAGATCTAACGCTTTGTGGATCTAACTGGATCCAACCAGTGGAAGTAAGGCAGCATGCAGTGCTGTTGTATTTTCCTTCTCCCAACCATTAATTATTCACAGTTGCAATCATTTAAAAAGAAACACAGAGGGAGTGCCTGCATGTTGTTTTGTTTACATATCCTACATGGATCCAATTTTTTGGGATTCAGCAATTCTAATGAGTTCACACCTCATTTGCATCTTCACCATGCTAACAGCTCTAAATCTACACCATATAAAAAGGCATCCATGTAGCTAGCCAAATAGATGGTGAGAAGACTTGTTTATGTTGGGAAGACTGCACATAATGCTATTTATTCAGGATATATATATGTACAGAGGAGTATTGATCTTTAGAAAGTATGCTTTCATTTGGTCACCTACATACTGCATACACTGGAATGTATTTAATAAAAATCTGAAGCAAAGGCTTTTACACTTTTATCTGCCTGCATTAGTTAGAAGTGTACTGATAGCATGGGCATGTTTACCAGAGTCTATATTACATTATCGAACTTTTAAAAGTTCAAACGTCATATGAACTTTTAAAAGTTCAAAAATGTAATAAAAAAAATAAATCAAAGGAAAAAAACCTACCTGAACAGTTTAACCAGGGGGTCAAGCCCCCCTGCTCCCCACACGTGGGAGGCGGCACCTCCACACACCCCGCTCTTTAAATATAGCAACTACGAGATCACACTACAGTGCAGAAAAGGGAAATCTTTTCATTCCGCACTGTATGGAGATCTCCGTTGAAACGTTTGAACTTTTAAAAGTTTGATCATATGGTGTCGACCATATGGCATTCGAATTTTGAAGAGTTCGACAACGTGATATAGACCCCGTTTGACAAACCATTTCAGAGGCATACATAATTGCAAATACATGAAAATGGAATGCTGCGTGATAAATATGTACAAATGTTTTGGAGACAGTTCCTCTGATAACACTTTTAGCATTTCAAAGATGACTTGTTAAAATGTGTCATTTTCCTGTTTTATTTTTTTTGGGGGGAGCAAAGGGGAGTTACTGTTATGGCACAGACAAAAATATGTTGCTCTTGTTACTCTCCTTGTTTTGCATCCTGTCTATTGTTCATATTTCACATCTGTAGGCTATTATATGTTTCTACAGGTGGTAATAATCAGTGGCTACCTTTTCTGTTTTATCTAGAATCAGTTATTCAGTCCTTATATGATACTTATGTGATACTTATTTGTATTATCCTTCTGTTATCTTTTAGGACACCTAGGAATAGGCCACCCAGGTGTGTCAATCCTCGGAGATCCCCTTCACCAATGCTGAGAACCAGGTCATAGTGGATGCTTTTAAACAACATGGTGCTCTTGTGCTGGAAGGGAGACAGGGAGCTATGGTACGTAGGATGCAAATGTGGCAATAGGTATTTGCTGATCTGAATGCATGAGTGGCACAGCAGGACATACGAGCAGGTGTGCCACAGGATTAGTGACATGATCACATCTGCACACAGGAGAGCAGCTGCAGTGGGTCATGACCAGATGGGTACCAGGGAAGGCCTACTAGGAAACCACCATAATGAGCAATGAAGAGTTCCTGGTCAATATCAGGGATCCAGACAGCTCACAGGACAGTGCAATACAGCATGTCCTGAGTGTGGGAGCAACAGTGTCAGAGACAGCAAGCACATCCCAGGAGGACCTTCCAGGTAGGCTTTGGTATCTCAACAGTTGAATTCTGTTGTATAGTTAAGCAACTGAAATCAGTACATTACTTCGGCGTCACATACCTATTTTTTGGGGGGGATTAAAGATTGTTAAAGTTATTAGTTTAGGTTTGAGTTGACAACCACATTCTTGTTGAAAGTATACTTAATGAACATATAAAGGGGTAAAAGTATTACCCCCTGTGTTACTCTTAAATGGAATGATGTTGCTCTTACCTCCTGCTTAACATCTTCCAGGACCATCTGGATTATAGAGGAGAATCTCTTTTGCAGGTACTAAGCGAAACATGTTTATGTCAGTACTGCTGAGCAATTTAAATAATTATTTTAGTGTGTGCTGTTGACAGGCCTGTTGTGTGTATTGCTGTACTGTCTGCAATAGTGGCAGCACTATTACTTTGTTAGCATATATTGCAGTATAGTAGTGTAGGTATTAATGTATTCATGTGTTTGCTGCTTTTTATCACAACTGATCATGACAGTGGGAGTGTGGGCCCTCTGCCACCTAATGTCAATGTATCAGCAGACTCTGATGATAATGGTGGCTGAACTGAAGCACAGTCAGGGGGTGCAGAGGTTGAATCTGACACTGAGGTTGACATACAGCCATCCCATGTAATACCGTTGGACACAGCCAGTAGACCTACTCCTGCCCATTGCAGTGAGGCCACAGACAATGGACAGGGAGAGGATGAGGCCATTGATCAAGGAAGTGTGGCTACTGTAGCTTCAGTGCCTGTTGAGTCTGGTCGTAGCCAAAGTGTGGGTGTGGTGCCATGCAGGAGGGTTGATAGGGGTGCTTGGAGGGGGCCTGCTGTCCCTCCTCCACCTGGTGCAGGTGTCTCTTCCCATGCCACTCAACTTAATGTTAGGGCCATCATGGAGGCACAGGCATGGTCCCATAGGTTCTCCAGACAAATGCTCAGGGTTTTAGATGTGGCACAGTCTGACATGTGTGACTGTCTCCACCATGTTGCAGATTCAGTGGATCAGATGAATGACACGTTGAAATGAGTGGTGTCTGTGATAGAACATCTGCTGGGGGAGGAACAGCATTCACATGGACGTAGGTCAGCCATATCATCTGCTGTCAGACAATGTGGCCATGCCCAATCACACTCCAGTAGTGGTAATACTTGCACTGCTCCATCAATGAGTGTGCTGTCCACACCCAGACATGGCAGGCCATGGGGTTGTGGTCCTGGGTGCCCCTGTGAGGGGAGCTCATCCATCAGTCATGTTCTGATAGCAGCCGTGCATCTGACCGTGGGTGGGACGTGCCAGTGCAATTCCTGCCAGAGCCATTTCTTCTGGTTGGGGCTGTCAACAATGAACTTCTACCTCTACCATGCATGGCTCACACCTGTCCAACATACCAAGACATAAAACCAGCATAGAGCTTGGCTGTGTTCATGCAGACACCCATGCACCAATTTCACCTGGAGGACCACTACAGACACACACACAACAGTTACTCACTTTGTCTCACTGGCCATTTGTTGGTGTATCCAACTGTCTGCCTGCTTCTCTTTCTTACTCATACACACTCGCTGACCCTTTGTGTCAGCCTAGGCTTCTTGCACCCCCACACAACACTCAGTGCAAGTGATGATAACTGTGCCATATCCCTGTTTTCTATCTTTTGATTCAGGGATACATACATTTTGTGCCTGATGCTCAGGGTGTATAGCTAACTCAGTGCATAGTATATGTGCATTTGTGGTGTTAAACTGTTAATTGTACCATTGACATATATTGGCCTTGGAAAGTTAGACAGTTGATAGGCCCAAAGTTTCTCAACTTTGTAGTGAATGATCTTGAGGTTTGTGAAGTCAAAAACTGCAATGTCTATCATTATTTTCTAACTTCTCTTTTTAATAAGTTTCCAGTACAAATGCATGTTGCTAAATTGAGGGCATGCAGTGACCATCAGTACTTTTGAGAAGTAAGACTGTGTGAATCTTTGATGCCTGAGGCCTAGTACTTAGTAATGGACAAATATAAGTCAAATAAGTCTCTGCTGTCACATGTTAAGGTACTTTCTGTACAAATCTCCCACCTTTTACTTGCTTAACAGACCAAGTAATGAAATACACACATACATACTATTAAACAATACACTCCAGGTTCAGAACTTACCTTGTAAATATAGAAGTTGCCACAGTTTTAGTTAGGGTTGCCAGCTGTCCGTTTTTTGACCGGACTATCCGGTTTTCAGTGAAATTGTCCGGTGGAAAAAAATCATCAAAACCAGACTAATGAAGTCCGTTTTTTTTTTTTTTTTTTTTTTTTTTTTTTTTTGTGCAGTCAGGAGTCAAGGAGGACTGAAAAGTAAAAAAACTGAAACATAACGCAAATTCAGTTAGCAGACACAGTGCAAATTACCGCCGCCGCCCGTGTTCTCTCTTCTCTTCCCTTTTCCTTTAAGTACGGGGCCGGCTTTAGTCATCAATCAGCTCATGCGTGCGTGCGTGCTTATTCCATTCACCAGTGTGGTGGAATGGAAATAAATCGTGCAAAAATTTTAAGCAGCACAGCACAATTCCAGGCTCCAGCGTGTGATTGAAGAGCAAGAGCCGGCCCAAGACTAGGGTGTGTGTGTGTGTGTGTGTCACCACCACGACCACGTATGCAGACTGCTGGACAGTGTAAAAACTTTCAAATTCAGACAGATAGTGAAGTCTACGGGCTACAGCAGAAATAATAATTAGATACCAGCCTAGGTCAGGTGACAGGTCAGTCAGATTATTCTCTCTTTTTTTGTTTTAATAATAAGTCAGACTCATCACCATATAGCAGCCTGTCCTCAATACGGTGAGAAAATTAGTGGATGGTGGAAAAGGTAACCCAGAGATAGAATAAACACCTCTAAAAATGGTGTAGATGAAAGAAAAGTCTTAAAAAAAGGCAGGATGTCTGTATGAATGGATTTCTTTTTGGTATGGTACAGAAAAGGTACATAAAAACAGATTGGATTTCATCCATATCATCAATGTTTAAAACATGTCCTTACAAAAGTAAATTTTATTCAATAATATTTCAGTACCTCAAATTCTCTTTTTATTGTACCATCTTCATTTTCTTCAACCTGGTCTCCTTTGGTAATGGTAATATATGTTCACTTCAAGACTTTCACTGCTAGCTTTTGATATGTTTGAACAGCTAAACAGTCTGCTAGAAAGATACAGTTTTCTAAGTTTCGTATATTGTAAGTAGTAATCACACACGTGTTCTAAGCATTCACAGTTAGTAAGATGGCAAGAAATGTCATATAAGTGAATGAAGTTATATAAAACTCAAGAAAATGTGGACAAAGAAAACTGTAGCCTTACATTTTCACAATGGCTATATTGAGAGTTACTGTCATTAAGTAAGAGGTATTCATTCTGAGTGATATAAATCATGATGAAGCTAATGCGTTCCAGAATTATGTCTAATAATCTCAAGATGATTTCTTGATGAAATTATATCCTTCTGCAACTTTATTATCATAGTCACTGACAGCATCTGTCATCACTGGCCATTGCAAATTTACAAATTTAGAGCAAAATGTGTTTTTGAAGTGCTGCCAAGTTTTTGTTTGTTCTCTTGTTAAAAATATGCTTCTGTCAGAAATTATTGCTATGACAGCACCGAAAAAAAGATGTTTACTTTGTGCCTCCATGCTAATTACTGAGCAACAGCTCTAAAGTAATTGCTTCATGTAATAATTGGCCTGAGTGTGAGAAGCCCACTATACTACTCTAGTGTAATTCCCATTCAGTACACCTAACTCTGCTATTATACTTTACATGTACACCTGTCACCCACGACACCCTATAACTATACCTCCCTAAACAACTTTATAATATTACAGAATCACTCTCAATATTGTCTACCTGCTCTCATCTTCCATCTAACATTTTGCATCATTCCCAACAACCTTTCTCCCTCCAATAGTGCCTTGCCCTATATACACTCCAAGTCAGATCCCCTTTCCCAGCAGTAAATAAGACATTCATTACCAAAACTCCCTTTATCATTCATCCCTGCAATCTTCTCTTATATACTACAATCAGATTGATATTTATCTCTAATCAATAGTATCATGTGACTAATTTGCTTAAACTCCTCTAACCTCAATCTCTCTATATACATTCCCATTTAAAAAAGTAATTTTTGTCTTACTACCCTTCCTTTCTCATACCTATTCTGCTATGTCAGCAGACCCCTAACCACATACATTCAACCTCATTTATATTGATATCTCGGGCCTATATTATAGCATCGAATGCTTAAAAAAGCGAATGATGAATAATTGACCCCATGAAAGCAAAAGCTTACAATCTCAAAAGCTCAGAACAGGGATTTCTTACCAAGGGAAGAAAATCGCTGTTCCAAAAAAAAAAGAAAGAAAAAGAAAAAATAATTGAAAGAATACATAAAGTGGGGGGCTTTGCCTCCCACACCCCCTACTTAAATATATCAACTCCAAAATCGCACTAATCAGACAGTTTTGATTTATTCCAAGTTTTAGTTTAGTACAGACTAGTGTAAAAGTTTTAGTGTAAAATGACCAGACAGGCATGATTTAACTTTGGGTGTGTAATTCGGTGAGCTCTCAATACACACATAACAGTATTCCTCAGAAACATTGCCAGAATGCCAGTACTTCCTGCAGAAATATAAAGTGCTACTGTCCTCCTGCCCCTTAGGCAAGCCAGTAACCTTTAACTTGTTTCTACAGCAGCAGTATTCCAACTCATTGAGTTTGCTTTCTAGTTTCTCTGTACTGTATATATACATATATATATATATATATATATATATATATATATATATATATATATATATATATATATATATATATATATATATATAGTATGTGTATGTTTGTGTGTGTATTTTATATATATATATATATATATATATATATATATATATATTTATAAAATCTATATGACAGAGAGAAATACATGTATAAAATACAACAAGTGTGTGTGGGTTTAGTGTATTTATAGGCTGCTAATGGTAAATGTGAATTCAAGCACCACAAATTAAAAAAATAGTAAATTCTGAAATTTGCTTATACACTCTTGAAACATTTTTGCAGGAGATCTTTGCTCTTTATACCACTCAAAGTGGGGCTAGTCCCCCAGTACCCTGTTACTTAGAGACTGACTGTGAGACTGCTATATCCCTGAGTAAGAGGATTACTTTGACATGCCTCTGTTTCCCCTCACATTTGTATTTCGAGGCCTGCATTCACTAGGATCACAGTTGTGAGAATTTCAATAGGTACCCCATGTATGTGTGTGCGTGTGTGTGTGTGTGTGTGTGTGTGTGTGTGTGGCGTAGTATCACTTAATTCTGACCATTTGATTTCCATATGCAGATCTCTGTAGTTCTGCTTTTAGTCCTCTGGTTTCATTGAACTAACATGGACAGGCTTTGTTGACAGGCTGTCCTCCTGCTGTAGTTACCACCCGATTTTGGTAGCCTCTGGATAGTCATTGTGGTTATTGTACATTTTGAGAGTCAAAGTCAGAATCTTTTATCCATCTGAGGTTGGTGGTATGGACAACTTTCCATCTGTAGTGGGTTGTCTGTCAGTGGTCCATCTCTAAATTTTGGCTTGGGCATGTGTAATGTTTATGGATATTGGGTCACATGAATGCAGTCTCCCTATTCTACATTTTGCTCTTGTGCCCCCACAGTCTTTTTTGTAAGGAATTCTCTGTTCAGTAAAGGAGTTGTTTAGCGTGCTATATTCAGTCAGTTGAATTCGAACTTCATGCCCTAGTCTGCTGCATCAATAACTAAGAAGTATGTAGCAGTGCTTACTGTTTTGTGATTGACAGTTTTCATTGACCATCTTTTGATTTCTTACTGAAGTCCAGGATAACAGCTAGGGTTACTCCCATCCACCATGTCCATTCTCTAGCAAACAATGGTAGTTCTGCTGGAATGCATGTATATCAAAAGATATACATTTAATTCAGTTACAATAATACATGTACATTTTTTCCAGCAGGCTACACTGTTGATACATTTGCAGGCTACACTGTTGATACATTTTGACATAAGCAACTTTACAAACACATGTTTAAACACAAGCATCTGTACAAATCAATTTGATATACAAATGACATATAATTCTTTACAAAACTCCAGCTAGCTGTGTTGGCATAATGTTACACATCCACTGCCCTACTTCACCAGGCATGGCTGGCAGTACCTCCTATCGTCACATCTATTATCAACATTTTTGTATAATGCTTACATTGCCAGTTTCACATTTATCATTACAGGGATTTTCTTTACTCCTGAGCAGCCGGTAGTATTTTCTTGCTTGCTTGTTAAGAGTTCTTTCTGGATACCAATAACAGTAGTCCAAAGGCATGCAAATATGTAATGCACATGGCAATTTAAGCAGGACAGTGGCTGGAGTATCCAAAGGTGAGTTCTGCAGCTGTTAAGATGGTATTTTACCAGGACAAAAGAGATGATCTTTTTGGTACCCCCTCCAATTGCTTATAATAGGGATTACGTAGGGTTGCCAGCTGTCCGGTTTTTGCCCCTAGTATTGAGAAATACTATGATATATTTGTGCATCTACCTGGGTACTGCCAACTCAGTGTAATATCTCATCTGAAGAACAGCACATTCAGAGGAGTGCAGCATCCCTTAATACTGCACTACAGTGTCAGTAATGGAAAAAAAAATTAGTCCAGTCACCTGAAGTGGGACTAGAACTCACAATCTTCTCATCTTCAAGAACCAAAGGCAAGTGTGTTACCTGTTGAACACTGACACTGCAAGTCAACATTTAGAACTTAGCAAGGAGATGATGAGAGTTTGAGAGTCAGGGCCAGGGCAGGGGTCAGTATAATTTTTGTATGGTATTAAGTGTGTGTGAGAGAGAGAGGGAAACAATAATAATAATAATAGTAATAATAATAATAATAATAATAATAATAATAATAATAATAATGTAGGGCATCAGATTAGATTTTGGTGTTTAGGGCAGCCAATGCAACTACTCACATTCTTCTTCTTTCAGCTGCTCCCATTAGGGGTCGCCACACAGCGGATCATCTGTTTCCATTTCTTCCTGTCCTCTGCATCTTGCTCTGTCACACCAACCACCTGCATGTCCTCTCTCATCACCACATCCATAAACCTTATCTTATGCCTTCCTCTCTTTTCCTCAGAATAAAACAATATGATGACCCAGAAGGCAAAACAATAAAGCACAGAACGGTGCTGCCACTTCCTCTTTTCCTGTTACCTGGCAGCTTCATCTTTAGCATCTTTTTCCCAATATGCATCCATCCTCAGCACATGTCCAAACCAATGTAATCTTGCCTCTCTGGCTTTGTCTCTAAACCTTCCAACCTGGGCTGACCCTCTAATATACTTATTTCTAATCCTGTCCACCCTTGTCACACCCAGTGCAAATCTTAACATCTTTAACTCTGCCACGTCCAGCTCAGACTCCTGCTTTTTTGGCAATGCCACTGTCTCCAACCCATATAACATACATAGCCTTCTAGCTTATCAGTGGGACTGTGGGACACCGTGGTGTGGGAATACCCGATGCTACTAGACAGTAGACTCTGCCAGTATAGCCTTGCACCAGTCCGGGGACAGACACTAACAAGCAGATGTTCCTTTCATAAGAAACAGATACTTCAGTGATGCAAAAGTAGTTGCACAATATTTCTGTAGACTCTTTATTAACGCAGCTTTTTGTCTTAAGTTTAACTAACTCATTATATGTCTGCTGTCACTGTCTGCAGGTACTTTATTTATTAATACTGTTATTATGGAAGACAGGAATAACGGTGTCCGTGTCAACGATAATGAGAGTTTTGGCAGCCCAACTACACGGTCAGACAGCCCAACTACACAGTCAGACAGGTCTACCCCACCAAAGAAGTGAAAACTAAACATTTGTTATTATAATGCAGAGTGGGAAAGGGAATTTTCATGGATACAAAAATGCACAGAAGATACAAAAGCTATATGCAAGCTTTGTGCAACATCATTCACTGTTGCATATGATGGAAAAAAAGTAGTTACAGCACACCAAAGCACCAAAAAGCATACTACTTGTTCCCAAGCTAGTGCGTCATCTCAATGACTGAAGACATTTTTCACATCGCCAAACAGTATGGCATCTCACAAAGTATCCCTAGCGGAAATTGCTGAAGTGTATCATGGAATTAGACATCATATTTCATATAATGTACAGGACTGTGGTATCAAAGTTATGAAGTCTATAATTGATGACTCAGAAATCGTTAAAAAGATGACCTGGGGCTGAACAAAAGTTTCCGCCATAGTCAACAATGTTTTGTACCCATTTTCACTAGAATTCGTCCTTGATAAGCTACATGCTGGTTTGCCATTTTCCATTGCTACTGATGCATCTAACAAAGGGAACCGTAAATTCTATCCGTTGGTGTTCAGTTCTTCACCCCGCAGAACGGAATTTCTTTCTGTGTTATTGACTTTTACGTGGATGCATTTGAAGACTCTAAGTCCATTAAGAATCAACTCTGTCGTGTTTTATCAGAATGTAAATTGTCTTGGCAAAATGTTACAGCTTATGCCGCAGATAATGCATCGGTAAACTATGGCATAAACAACTCCGTTTATCAGAAGTTAGTTTCAGAGGAGAATCCTAACATTATTGCAGCACACTGCAATGACCACATTATGCATAACTGTGCGAAAAATGCTTTAAAGGTCATGTCATTTGATGTTGAAAATTTCGTCATGAAAGTGTTTGCTGAATTCAGTAACTCTGCCTTGAGGCGAGAAGAGCTACTTTGATTACTATGAGTCTGAATACCACGAGATAATCAGACATGTTCCAACGCGCTGGTTGAGTTTGTTCAAGGCTCTTGACTGAATCTTGCTGTGCTGGATGCCTTTGAAAATGTATTTCTTGTCTCAAGGAGAAGCTGATTGTCCGAAAGTGATATGGAAAATGTTGAAGGACCAGGAAAACGAACTGGCACCAGATGACAGCCCAACAAAGTCGGAGCTGTATCTATATTTTACACACTTCTTTATGTCATCCTTTCAAGAGACAATTTTAAAGCTTGAGAACAAACCAACAACAGCTTGTGAACTGTACGGTATAATGGAACAGTTTAAGCTGTCTCTGCAGAATAGGACTGATGATAAATTTTTTGGTATGAAGGTAGCATTTGCTCTGCACAAAAGTTATCTACCACAGCAGTTCATTGAGAAGTTCATAACTGAAGCTCTGAATGTGTACAAGCGAGCAATGACATATTTGAACAAATGGTTTGCATTTGAACATTCCCCATATCGTCACTTCAAGTCACTGTCTTTGACTAGTGTCACAAGATTGCCTTCGCTTGATGAAGTGATTGACATTTGGATGCAAATGCCTCTATCCACCCACTGTCCATCCGACAGCCTGCACGATGAAGTGCACGCTCTTAGTGAAGTGTTTGACGTTATCCATAGCTGTGCAAGCACAGCTGAGGCTTGGTGTAAGTTTTTCGAGCACGAGTCTGCACCAAATATGTTGAAACTTGTTCAGCACATTCTGTCTGTTCCAGTCTCGAATGCATCCGTTGAGCGTGTGTTTAGCATTATGAATAACATTTGGACGGATGAACGAAACAGACTTACACCAGAATCAGTTAAAAGTGAACTGTCAGTTTTCTTTAATCTGCCATATTCCTGCACCGAGTTTAAGTCTGTTATTTCACAGAAAAAGCACCTGATCAGGGCTGCTCAGTCGAACTCCAAATACCACAAATGTGGAACTTCAACTGAACTATGCACTATTCCTAACAGACTCTAAAAATGGACACTCTACACACAGTGCCCAAACTGTGACCACATTCCAACTATGAATGTACAGTACAAGTGCATTTAAAGTATGGCTGTACAATGCCCTGACCATCACCACAGACCAGAGCTGCTCCACAAGAGTTCAGACAGAATGAAAGAACAGGTCTTTGGGAGCATAATCTGTTGTCCACCCTCTCAGTCCATATACATGAGGGATGCTCTCAAGTCACAAAGTTTGAAAGTTATGATAAAAAAAATTCCACAGGCACAGTGGCACAGAGTGACAGAGGTTAAGACTGTTTCAAACCCTCAGGTCTACACAGTTCAGTCCCATCCATTGGTTACTGTATAAAGTTTGAATGTTCTGAGTGAGCTTTTTTTTGTCTACTTCAGTCTGTTCCTGCCTTCCAAAAATAAATTAGCTGATTGACTATTTTAGTCTCTGTATATATTTAATTGTCCTTGCTCTTGTGGCCTGGTTCATGGCTGAAAAGGGTCAAAGCACCAGTTAATTTACTCAGCAAATGAATATTGCACAGAAGTTAGCCTACTCCAACGCAAATATTAGGCTGCATAATTGACAGATTTCTAACAACATTTATTTACATCAGGAAGCAGAAAACACAGCAAAGCAGGCCAAACTGAATCGAGTCTAATAGATCTGTTGTCAAGACTAGCTCTGAATAGGTTTTCCTACAAGTTTGCAAAGGACAACTGGTCATTTTATGAATGGCCAAATGTCTTTGCCCAGCACGATTCAGTTTCTGAATGAAAATTCGGCAAACTGACCTGTGTGAAGGAAGGAGGAGGTACAATGAGGAAGAAGTAGAAGGATGGAAGAGGTTACTAGGGAGCAAGAGGAGGAGTTAAGGAGTGAGAATGAAAAAAAAAGACATCTAACATGTTACATGGCACTTAACCACCAGTGGAATCTGGGGAGATGCTTTAGACACTGATTAATGTGAATGAACAACTCGTAAGAAGCCAATGTTTGAGTTGCTTATTTACATTTTTTATAGGACACTGCTCATGTACAAGGAACACTTTTTAAAATATTAGCGATGTTAATCTGAGAAGTTGACAAAATAACTGGATGTGTGAGCTGCACCTATCTCTTTGGCATGTACTTGACCAGACACACAAAACAGATGGAACATATTTAAAGCTTCCTTACTAGAAGAATCCAGTGTCTAAACACATTGTCTTATACAGATCTCCTTAAAGCCCTATCACTATACCGGGTCTCCAACAGGTTACTGAGAGAGAATGTCTGGCATACAAGGCATCCTTGGATCCAGCACTGATTGATGGACCTTTTGGACAGCCACAAAATGAACAGTATCAGAACCATTAGATCCAAAGATTTAAATTTTGCTTGTGACATTAATAGGCCATGTGATGTTGTGTTGATGAGACACAAATGTGTCTCGGAGAGGGTCCCCATGCACTGGAACAAGCTACCCATTCATGTGGAGCAGAGTCCATCCCTAGGCTAGCCCTATTTAAGCATAACATTGAGTCTTTGAACAATAGGTGGGAAATTGGAAATCACCCAGTTGCCACTGCCAATGCGCAATGCCACTTATCTGTTTTTTTCTGGACTATCCACACAAATCAAATCAATTCTCTGCTCTGGACTGGTAGTCAGGAAATTGGGAAAACACTGTACAAACTCCATTTTTCTGTTTCACAAAAAGAAACAGACTATCAGTGTTTGTTACAATTGGTTGATTTGCTATGCTTTTTTTACAGAAAAGCATAGTAAATCGGCTGAAAGCAGGCATCCAGAACAGAAAAAGAGGGCGTTCCCATCAGCTGATGTCACTGTGATGTCACAAAATGGGCGTGTCGTTGATGGGAGAGTGGGTTGGAATGGGTGGAGTTATGGGTGATGCGAGGGGCGTGACCTTAGTCCGGTTTTAGCCACAAAGAAATCTGGCAACCCTAGTTTTAGTTCAGGGCTGACTCTGATGCAAACAGTACACAGCTAATACATGTGGAGGTAAAGGCTGTGAGAGTAGCTTGCCATCAGTGTTAGTATATATATATATATATATATATATATATATATATATATATATATATATATATATATATATATATATATATGTGTGTGTGTGTGTGTGTGTGTGTGTGTGCGCAAAGGAGCAAGGTTTTGGACCCTTAGGTGGTGAGTGAGGGTGCTATACATTGTCTCTTAGCCAATGCAAGGGCATACTGAGCACACCTACATCTGCCTGCACCCACAGTAGCTTGTGGTTCCCCCTCCGACTCCTCATCTGCTTGTGACTGTGATGACAGTGGTGGAATGTGTTCCCCTTCCTCTTGCTGATCCTGCTGAAGCTGTTTTCTCAATATTATGTTGTGTATCATGGCACATACTGTGAATATTTCTGTACATGTACATGGATTCTGCTGCAGAACTCCCCCAGATGTATCTAGGCACTGGAACCTTGACTTCAGCAGCCCAAACACACACTCTATGATATTTTTGGTTTGAGCATGTGCCTCATTATAGCATTCTTATGTCAGTGTGTGTGCATTTCTGATGGGTGTCATCAGCCACGGTTCCAGTGCATAGCCTGCATCCCCAGTAAATGACACTGTGGGATATCCTCCCTAGCAAACATCTGGTACAGCTGGGAAGTATGCCAGACATTTGAGTCATGGTAACTGCCAGGATCGCCAGTACACACACTCAAGATTATTCCCTTGGCATTACACACAACTTGGCAGTTGATAGAATGGTAGCCCTTTCTGCTTATGTAGCGCCTACCCTGTTCTCCAGGTGGTGCCTTCATTTCTATATGTGTGCAATCTATGCCACCCAGTAAATCAGGGTAGTGTGCTACTCAGTAGAACTACTGAATATTTCTGGCCTTATTCTCAGAACTACAGGAAAAATATATGCGGTGAGTGGCGGGTTGGAGCATAGCATTCAGGTATTGGTGAAGGATCCCGGATGCTAACGCCTGTGACACCCCCAGCATGGCCCCTGTTGGTCTCTGAAAGGTACCTGTAGCTAAGATTCTAAGGGCTACATAAGTCTCTACTGAGGTGGGTTCCCTTGGTTGGCTCTGGCTGAGTTGCGGATGGCAGAGGTCACAGAGTTCGTGTAGTATGTCCCTGTCCATCCTGTAGTGCTCTACAATTTCCACATCATGTAGTTTGTGAAAAGTTACATGAGGCCTGAAAAGTCTTCTCCTTCTCAGCCTAGGCCTTTTGACAGCAGCAGCATTGGCTTCAGCCTGTAGCACATACAAATGAATTAAAGCAGCAGCAGCCCCTAACATTCTGTATGTGTAGACTCCTTTCCATGGCTGTATTCCAAAAGTTTTAGAATTTGCAGGAAAAAAACAGCATGGAGTCTACACATATTCTTTATAGCTTTTTGAATAGCTCCACCATGTTGGATTGGCAGATTAGCATGCAATTCAGCTGCTTATGCTGTAATTAGCATGCCACTGTGTTTACCTTGTTTGCGTGGGGGTGCACGCCTCTACATGGCACTTACTGAATCTAAAACTGTCTGCGGTGCGATGCACATATGGTGAAAAATAACCATGTAGACTTTATTGAATACTCCTGAATGTGTCTTATAAAATGTAATACTAAATCACCATGCCTTCATTCATGATTTCTCTCTCATCTTCTTTAAAATATAGGAGATGGTAGAGTAAAACGTGATTAGTGGCAAAATGGGTGCGATGTTGTCAGTGTTAATGTGTAATTCTGATCTACACTGTATTCTGATGATCCAGATACTTCTGAAATTATAAAACGAACATTTTATTCCAACAGTTGCATCAACACAAATTAATGCATATTTATGCTGACATAGTGTTATATATTTCTTTGAGTTTGCTTAGTTGTATTTCGGTTAGCAGTGCTTTTACATGCACGTTGCGTAATGGTTTATTAAACTTTACCCAAGCATCAATCATACACCCAGTGCAGGGGGCAATAGTACTATCTCTCCAAAATCATATTGGGCAGCATGATGGTTTCAGAAGTTAACCACAAATTGGTCATCTTCTATGATGATTTAATGTTGCTAACTCCCTAGAATTATTGTTATTCCCTGGTTGAATAATAACCTCAACATTTCATAGTCATCCAATCACAGTGGTACTTCAATGATACCTGCTTTCCACATATCATCCATTCAATATAGTGGTTAAACCTGGACGTTCCTTTCAATCAGATCATGGTGGCTCAGACCACAGAGGCACTCAATTATGGTTTATTGTTACCAGTATCCTTTTAATTATCCATCTATAACATTGGTTTGGTATTGCCAATCTCTCCCAGTGATAAGGTGGTCTAATAGTACTAACCCCCTATAGCCAAACACCCTTTCACCAGTTCAATCAAACTAATGTCACAGAATTTCCTTTCCTGCCTGGTTATTTAGTTATGCCAACCTCATTCTACAATCACTCATTGTGCAGACTGGTGCAGTGGTGATAACCAGCCAACCAGTAACAACTATACTTTATGTTTGGCTCTGTAGTGGTGCCAATCCCTTAGAATCAACCAGCAAACTTAACCCAACCCACTTCAACTGTCCATATTCAACAATGCCAATTCATGTCCACAGGTGTTTAATCTGCCTGCTGATTTACCCATACTACCTATGATTTATGCCAATACCAGATAATCACTGTCCCACCTGTAGGTCTGGTGTTAATAATATATACAGTCTCTCTTCCTCCCAATACCTTATTCATTTTGGTTGTCCTCCATACCCATTAACAGCCTGGGTGATGGATGCCACTCTTCCCCTATTTATTACCAAATGGTCAACCCACTACTTGAATAACCTGCTTTAATACATTAAAAAGAGTGACAACTTTACATCTTTCAAAACTAACTGCAATGACTGGATGGACATCTGAAAATTCATCCCAGACTTGATGTGCTTTGCCCTCCTGGAAGTGGGAGGCCTAATTCTCATGACTTATTTGCCCTGTAATTCTTATGATTTTATGTTCCTGCAATCCTATGATCCCATGATCCTATGTTCTCTTGCCAGACAAGAGGCAATTGTAGTGCTTCCATTATCCATGCAACTCTTAAGATGTTTGCATTATATACCTACCATTCCAAGTGAGTGTGCAGAGCTTAAACAAAGCTGGCAATCACACCACTGATATGAGAGGCTTCAGAGTGAATCTTGTGCTATCCTTCATGAGATAAGTATGTTACATTACTAAACTGCACTTTTTTCAAGTTGAATATAAATACTACTGCTATTTTGTGTATTTTTTCTTGGTTTTTCATCCTAGATCATTTTAGAGTGCTGTGTTTTTACCTCTGCATTTAAAAGTATATTTTAAGTACTCTTGCATTTTTGCTGTATATACTGTTTTAGAATACTGTTGAATTTGTTCATTTCCTGCATTTTGGGCAGCTTTATTATTTAAATTGTTTATTTCTTGTACTTTGGGTCCAGGGCTGCCAATAAATGTTTGAACTGAATGTACTCAGCATTGGTGGTGTTGGGATAAATCCATTACAACAGATCCCTTCACATTTCATGTAGCTTCAAATGCACAACAAAGCTTCTAGCATGCCTTGCTGCATTCTGTTTCTCAGTTTTGTTTTAAGCAGATTAATTTCAGAAAAAGTTCTTTCTGCAGCTGCATTACTGAAAGGCATCATCAATACACTCAAGGGAAAATGTCCCAGCTGTAGAATGTCAAAATCCCCTGCATCATCTGTGTGGTTTGCTACGGTTATCCAAAAGTGCTCAGTGTCATTATCGCTGTAGTTTGGCCATGACATTGTGCCGATTCACATCCACTGCTGATCCCGATCTCCCAAATTCCCTTTGTACAAAGGTAAAAATGACAACTTTGACAGTTTTGGTTTCTGTGCTCCAAAGACGACAGAAGGCGAGAGATCAGCCAGAGACTCTAGCTGCTGCACATTTGCCGGCAATCTCTGACGCAGTTCCGTTAGAAGTTCCACTAGAAAATCTCGACAGCACTGTTTTATTTGCTCTGCAGAAGAGTGTTCAATGTTAGACTCATGCAACAGTAAGTGGAATTTAGTGCCATACTTAATACCTGCTAGGTGTAGATTGTTAGACATGCTTTCCAGAGCAAAAGCCATTGTTGCTCCCCCACTACTAGAAAACATAATAAAACCACAACTCAAATAAAACAAAAAGGATGATGAAGGATGAAGGCCTACACTTGTAGTTTGTTTTGTTAGTGCTTTGTCTACTTTTTTAAATAAACTTCTTCAGACCCACTACGTGTGTGGTTGGTCTTGCAATCCAAAACATGTTTCGATGCAAAGGAACAGTTCAATCAGCAACTTTACAGGATTCATAAAAAAAAGCCAATACCAGGAATAGGAATGGACCAGTACAATAATGAAATCCAAGTAAAAAACAACAAAAGTACCAAAATCTAACACGGCAGACTAGCAAAATAAAATAAAATAAAAACTTTTAATTCAGAACAGTAAGCGCTTTCACGGTGTATCAAACCGCTTCATTAGTCTGATGAAGCGGTTTGATACACCGTGAAAGTGCTTACTGTTCTGAATTAAAGTTTTTATTTTATTTTATTTTGCCAGTCTGCCGTGTTGGATTTTGAAACTTTACAGGATTCACTTTGTCTAACTGGAATAATTTGTTCTGTTCAGTTCCTGTAATGTGGGCTGGAAAAACAGCAAGTAATGTTTATTCTCTGGTGAACTAAACATCTGATACAGTAGCTCAGCTGAGTAGTCACGCAGCTTGTCTTTGCCTATCTAAAAGTGAAGCTTCAGTCCCTCATATTGATCAAGGACATGCTGAAAGGAGAAGGCAATAGACAGCCAACAAGTGTCTGACAACCTCAAAAATTTAAGTGGTTCTTCACCAACATTAATGCATTTTAATAATCGCTTATATTTCAGCTGGCTAATGGTACTGTGAGCAAACCAGTTATAAGTCTTGGATATCATGAATTCAACATTTCTTGGTATCACTTTCAGTGCATGAGATGAACTTAGTTGAACTGAATGACATATGCACTTTATGTGCATGATATCTGGGCAAACTTTTCAAAAACCATGTTATAACCGAGTTATTTTCTCCACACATAGTATTACAGCCATCAGTTGCTAAGCTCAAGCATTTGTTAATCGGTGGTTTATTTGATTCAAGAAACGTGGTAATTGCACTGAATATTCCTACTGCTGTTTGTGATTTAAGCGATATTATTCCAAGAAATGTTGTGACAATAGAGCCTAGTCAAGGACTGTAATATCGCACCATCACTCAGAGCTGTTTTTCCAGGCCAGTGTCAGTGCTTTCATCAGTTATTAAGGAGTAGGCCATCTCCTTACTGTCTAACTGGACTAAGTCATTAGATTTGCTGGGCCGAGAACATTCTTGATGAGTGCAGAACATTTCGTTCAGTGGAGGGCTATGTCTTTATCGGAAATGTCTTCTACAATCTCTCTTATGTGATCTACTGTTGCAATACTGGAAAGGCATGCAACATGTGCTGCTTGCTTCAACTCAGCTGCCTTGACAGTGTTGTCTACAGTTTTCACATGACTGCCAGCATCATGTAAAGTCCGTGCATTTGAAATGGTGCTGCATTCCATTGATGTTTTATTGTTCCAGCATGACTCACTAACTTGGTATGATGGGCATGAATGTGACATCTGCACTACCAACAGAAAGCAATAGTATCATTACCAGGCACACTGCATAGCCAGTCCTTTAATGTGGCAACTTTTTCCCAGATTTTGCTGTATCGCTTCTCGTGCTGTGACCATCTTCCCATAACTATGAGTGAAAATGTCCTCACGTTTGCTCTTGAAAAGGCAGTCTCACTGTCCTCCTCTGGCTTCCAATAGTTTTTCCAATAGTTTGAAATAGACAGACCTCAGCTAGGTTTTCCCAACAAAACACTGTGGAAATTAACAAAGTGTAAAGGTGTTGAATTCTGCTGAATTCAGAATGGTTTGCACTTGGACTTAAATCAAAGTATATAGTCTAAAAAAAACAAAAGAGATGCAAATGCAATTTAATAGTGCTTACCCAGACAGCCGAGAAATTACTTTTTTCATCATGTGCAGTCGCTTGTCACAATAGGGTTTATTATGATTTTAATTATAGCTGATTTATGGCATTTTGTTCTTATTTTCTCTTGGGGATATGAAGAATTACTATGTTCCACACATTACAGATTGCCCTGCACCATAAATAAATTACCAACTGTAAAAGTGGCACAAAGTTTCTATCAAGTTTCTTATAGAACTGGCTCTTAGCAGTCTGTAGGACACCTATTGGTAAAAAACACAAAAAAAAATCTAGCAAAGCTAAACTTTCCACTGTGTGATACCTTAAACCTCTTGCATCAGAGGCAACATGGATATATGCAAATTACCTCACAGCAAGACGTTGTCCCGTTCGATTCTCAGCTAGAGCGTCTTCTGTGTGGAGGCATACGTGAATGGGCATGCCTTCGTTGAAGGTTGTGCATCAGGGCTGGTAACTCGGCACGTAAAAATCCTCTACCAAACATTAGCGGACAGGAGTTCTGCTGTGGCGACCCCTAACTGGGATAAGCCGAAAGACACAACAACCCTTTAAGGATATCATGTGCTTCAGCTAAATGGCAATTCTGAATGTCCATGACTTTTTCTTTTACTTTCACTTTTAAGTCTATTTATGGACAATTTCAGGCCAATAAAGCCAATCCCTTCTAGATGTGGACACGCATGTTTCATCCTTCTTATGGCATCATCAACACAGCATAAGAAGAATGTTTGACTTTTGGAAACACAGGGTTGTCATACTCAACTGATATCCTTAAACATAAGGGTGTCTACAAAATATCCCAACCAACAAACTAAAGCAATGAATAAACAGGTCACCAATTGGTTAAAAAAACTCAAAAGGAAAGATTTTTCTTTTTGAGTCTGTAAGATACTTAGTATAGGAACAGGGCTATGAGCTGGTTGATATAGGACATGTTCAGACATTTTATCCTTTCAGTTTGGTATCTCTGCTGGAGTTCCAGCTGTTTCATGTATCTGGACAGATACATGTCAGAAGAGGCAGTGTAAAGGGGGCAATGACATCCCTAGATGTTGATACAATCCCTTTGTTTATAATCTGTACAGTATAGGAGTTCTTACAATAAACACGTGTTGGTCAAAAGTGAGGTCATTGTCCATATACGTTTCTTAGGGATCCACATTGAAAAGGTCTTTTACAATGTTAATATTATTTTTAATACATGTCCATAGTAAATAATACTGAAAAAGATTAATTCATGAAAAGAATGCTTTTAAGTCATCTGTTGAGCTTCTTTGTTGAAATTATTAGTAACCTGCTCACAGCTGTTCCACATTAAGAAAGGTAGAATATCCCACTCAAGCATTGTAAACAAACTAATGGAATTAGGAATAAACCTTTATGTTATGCAATGGATAACCAGATGGTCCTCAGATAAGACCCAGGAAGTTCGGATAGAGGAGTCCACATCCATAAACAGGCTGGTCACTAGCAGAGTCCCTTAGGGCTCTGTGCAGGGTCTGCTCTTCTTTGGCATCTACTTCTTTGAAGTCAAGGCCAATGTCAAGGGCTTCTTGCTGACCAAGTTTGCAGATGATTGCTAATTAGGTGCAGTCATAGAATCCTCCCAGGTCACTAAAATCTTACAAGAGGGTATAACACAGACTCAATGCCAAAAATGCATAATAGTATTATTTGAGAAATTGGCTATCTGAGGAAACTACCTCACTGATAACACATCCCAGAAAATTTGGGATGTATGTAGACAGTAACCTGACTTTCAATCAACATGTGTCAAAGGTAGTAAAGAAATAATTTTATGTTACTCATTGTATAAGCAAGGGTATGTTACCTAGATCCAAGAAAGTTATCATTCCACTGTATTCAATGCCTTCTTTATTATGTACCCAAACAGGTGCATGCAACAAATGGAATGTCCACAGAGGTTCCGCACAAAAAGAATACAGGACATTATCAACATGCCTAATGTGGATTAACGCAAAGCCCTATCCCTGTACTCTGTTTCCTATAAACTGTGGAGAAGCAATCTATACCTTGTATAAAAGTTATCCTTGGATCCCTCTACGATGCATCATTTACATATCTACAAAACAAAGGGCATCGGAACTACTCAACCTAAGGACTTAAACCTTGCTAGTGTTGTGAATAGGGCATGTTGAAGGGACAGGTATGTGTCTCAGAGAATACTTATTCTCTGAAACAGGCTACACATATATGTGAAGCAGAGATCTACCCAATTCAAGTATAACATGAACCAGTGGATAGGGAATCAGAAATTCACTTCTGGTCAGACATCTATGTCTATAATGGAGAGAGGCAACCTATAAATCCTTGCTCACCCAAGCCACAGCCTTGCTCACTCAAGTCACAGCCTAAATGTCCCCCTTGAAATAACCAGTATGACTCAAAGACTTGTTGGGTATATTTGGGATGTATGGTTAGGCTTAAAAAGTCCCCTGTGATTGTTAACCTAGCATACACCTATGAACTTATGATCTTATGAGATACTGAAGGGTTCACTGTGTAATGAGCTTTAGCAAGATAATAAGAGTGTGTCGCCTGCTTCCATGAGTGACATAATCCCTCAGAAGGCTTTGCTTTTCTCCTTACAAGCAAGCAGCTTCATGTGATCTTTCATGTCCACAGAAGTTGTAGCAGACAGTGCACTCTAGGCATGTGTCTCTGTGCATGTGTGTATGTGTGTGTCTCCCTGTGTGCGCATGTGTGTGTGGGTGGGTGTGGGTGCATGTGTGTGCATGTGTGTGCATGTGTGTGCATGTGTGTGTCTGTGTGTGTTTGTCTCTGTGCGTGTGTGTCTCTGTGCGTGTGTGTGTCTGTGTGTGTATGTGTGTGTGTGTCTGTGTGTGTGTCTCTGTGTGTGTGTCTGTGAGTGTGTGTGCGTCTGTGTGCATGTGTGTGTGTGTGTGTGTGTGTGTGTGTGTGTGTGTGTCTGTGTGTGTGTGTGTGCATGTGTGTGTGTGTGTGTGTGTGTGTGTGTGTGTGTGTGTGTGTGTGTGTGTGTGTGTGTGTGTGTGTGTGTGTGTGTGTGTGTGTGTGTGTGTGTGTGTGTGTGTGTGTGTGTGTCCATGTGTGTGTGTGTGTCTGTGTGTGTGTGTGTGTGTGTGTGTGTGTGTGTGTGTGTGTGTGTGTGTGTGTGTGTGTGTGTGTGTGTGTGTGTGTGTGTGTGTGTGTGTGTGTGTGTGTGTGTGTGTGTGTGTGTGTGTATGTGTGTGTGTGTGTGTGTGTGTCTGTGTGTGTGTGTGTGTGTGTGTGTGTGTGTGTGTGTGTGTGTGTGTATGTGTGTGTGTGTGTGTGTGTGTGTGTATGTGTGTGTGTGTGTGTGTGTGTGTGTGTGTGTGTGTGTGTGTGTGTGTGTGTGTGTGTGTGTGTGTGTGTGTGTGTGTGTGTGTGTGTGTGTGTGTGTGTGTGTGTGTGTGTGTGTGTGTGTGTGTGTGTGTGTGTGTGTGTGTGTGTGTGTGCGTGTGTGTGCGTGTGTGTGTGTGTGTGTGTGCGTGTGTGTGTGTGTGTGTGTGTGTGTGTGTGTGTGTGTGTGTGTGTGTGTGTGTGTGTGTGTGTGTGTGTGTGTGTATCTATGTATATACTTTGTAAAATCCCAGAACAGTACAATTACCAAGGCTGCAGTTACTGGCATAAACTTCTTTATTGTACATGCAAAACATGATAAAAACAATGAAATACTGAAATCCAATGGAAAACTATTAAAAACTAGTAACAAAACAGTTTTTCATCAGATTTCAATATTTGAATTTTTGATCTATAAACAAGATATTTATAATTTTTTTTACTTTTATAGTACATATTTACATTCTAAATAAAAAAAATGTGTCATTAGTTAATATAACCAGGGTGACAACAGACAAAAGAAAAGGATCTATACACACACACACACACACACACACACACACACACACACACACACACACACACAGTGCAATGGTGCAGCAGTAGCATTGTTACCTCACAGCAAGAGGTTCAATTCTCGGCTAGAGTGCCTTCTGTGCAAAACCTGCATGTCCTCCCTGTGTTCATGTGGGTTCCCTGCGGGTGCTCCAGTTTCCTCCCATGTTACAAAGACATGCATTTGGAGCATTTCTACCCCTAGGCCTCTGTGGAAAGTTGGCTTCGTTCCAAGTTGGACTTTCCCAGTTAACAAATGTTACATAAATGCATACATATACATATATCAGAAGATTGACTTTGTGGAAAATCAACTGCATATTGTTGAGATCATATGATCAACTTTACAGAAAGATGAAGTGTTTGTACTGTGATTGAGGTGGGGGTGTTGGAATATTTCCTTTTCAGAGATGGTATATATAAAACCACCCTGCATAAATACAGATTTTTTTTTAATATTTTTCAGAAAATCGATCTTATAGTCTCCACCATATGGTGGCCAAGTTTCTAAAAATTTGATCTTCTTATTACTATAAATGATATCTCTATCTATCTATCTGTCTATATAAACTAAGTGTTCAGTCTTATGTGTTGTCTTCCCACTCCTTTGATTTTCGATTATTTGAAATGTTGGTAATGTAACACAGACCCGCATACATATATGTGTGTGCGTGTGTGTGTGTGTGTGTGTGTGTGTGTGTGTGTGTGTGTGTGTGTGTGTGAGTGTGTCTCTATATATAGCTATATATCTATATATATCCTTTAGCGTGGGGGCTGTGAAACTTACCACCTCTATCTTAGGTAAGGTGAAGTTTGCTTTAGAAAAGTTTTTTACTGTGGTTTCCTTAGTTGGGGGTGGTGGTGGGGTGTGGACATCCAGAGTGATTAGTTTATGGTCTGATCTAACCAGTGACGGGTTGACCTCTGTTGTGGAACACCTGTCGCCCATGTTGGTGATGACCAGGTCCAATATGTTTTCACCTCTGGTAGTGGAGTTTACCAGCTGATCCAGGGCATTTGAGTTGATGAATTCCAGGAAGCGCTGGGCCTGGGAATTTGTATTCGAGTAGTTTTCCCAGTGAATGGTAGGGTAATTGAAATCACTCAATATCAGGGTGTTTGGTAGGACCTTCATGTTTTCCAGTGTCTCCAGAAAGGTGAAGTGGTGGTCCTGGGTCATGGAGGGTGATCTGTAGCAGGCCACAATTTGCGTTGCAGATTTGCCTGATGTTAGTTGAACATGGATGATCTCAGAGGTATCATGCTGCGCCACTAACCTGGAGGTGTAGGAATCCCTGATGAATATGGATACACCCCCACCTTTTGTGTTTCGGTCCGTGTTCTGTGGCCGATATGTGTGGTATGAGTTGTAGCCTGGTAGTGCTGGGGTGCTCTCTGGAGCCTTGAACCAGGTTTCAGTTACTGCACAGATGTCAATGTTCTCCATACTGAGGAGTGCTTCGAGCGCGTGCATTTTGAGATTTAAATTCCTGGCATTGAGTAGCATAACCCTCAGTTTTTTGTTACTTTTGCTGTTTGCGGAGGTGGGTTTGACTTTTGAGCCTTGCCTAAAAAAGGCACTATGGGGGCAGCAAGAGCCTTAGCCAGTATTCGAAAGCCTAGGGGTGACAGGTGCAAGCCGTCTCTTGCAAAGCAACGTGGCTTGTTGAGCATGTCTTCCCAGGCTGAAAGACACTGGATCCCCTTTGAATGACACCAGAAGCTTAGCCAATTGTTGAAATTGATAATTTTTTCTTTATACTGAGGTATCATTCTTGGTGAGGGCAGGATGCTACTCAGGGTCAGGGTCATACCAGCCTGGGCTGCATGATCAGAGAGCTCTTCCATGTCTCTTTTCATATAGTCCAGGGAGGTACATCTCAGGTCATTTACACCAACATGAAAAATGACAGAGTCATATTTGTACTTGTTCTGGAGTGACCTGAGTGCTTGTGTTATGTGGCAGATTCTGGCTCCCGACAGGCAGCTAACAGTAACCTTCTGCTTGTCCAGCCTAGTGAGTGGGATGTCAGTGTGCCTGACTATAGAGTCACCTATTACTAGTGTGTTAGGTATGTTATTTCGCCTTAAGGGTTGTGATTGTGTGGCACAATGATTTTGTGTTTTATGTGTTGTCTGGTTTGTGATGGGAAGTGCAGGTTGTTTGTGTGTCTGCTTTGGAGGCCTCTGATGCTTTTGCAGGTTTTTATTTAGAGCCTCCGTGTATAATTTTGTGTATTTATGTGTATTTTTTGCCAGTGCTGTTTTAGTAGGTCTGTGTGCGGCTGGAGGTGTGGTGCAAGAGTTAACCTTCACCTCCTGACTGTCTGTTCCAGTCTTGGGTGAATACAGCTTAGCTTCATGTTTGGCTGTATAATTGCATCTCTTGTATATGCTAGTGTTTTGTGGTAGGAGTAGAGGGTTGTCTGTGTACATGAGGCAGTTGTAACATTGCCTCAGGATACCCAGATTTGCCAGCTGGACTGGAGAGTGCACTTAAAGTTGCCCTTTGGTCATGCCTGAATAATAGGGTGAGCTGCTTAGTCACTTGGTTGGTGAGGGGTGAATAAAAAGCCTTGCCCTGCTGGGCAATCAGTGTCAGGGTATATTAGTGCTTGCTATTAGGTCTGAGCAAGTGCTGGGCTGTAAGATGCTTTTTGAGTGCTTAGGTTGAGAGTTAGACTAGTTTCAAGGGAAAAACTGAAGAGGAGACTTAGTGGAGCCGGGAGTAATTTAACCATAGCTAACCGGCACTGCCAGGTGCGCAAAACCATGCAAACGTTGTTTTTATAGTAGGGAAATGAAAGAGATAGAAATTAGCCCAAAATAGCCAATAAACTACTAACTTCTGGGTTGGAACCAGGGGCGGCCCGTGCTATTGGACTGCCGGACTGCAGCCCCCCCAGCTGTAAAAAAGAAAGAAAAGAAAGAAAATAAAAGATAAAAAAGAAAATAAAAAATCGCGGACTTTTGCGCATGCGCACTAGTCCGGACTGCTGCTGAGACAGTCTGGAGCATGCGCAAACTGTCTCAGCAGCAGTCCGGATTGGGAAACATTTACGAGCGGAGATCCCAGAAGTCTATGCAGTTGTAACTGCATAGACTGTCACTGGAAATGGATCGAACGCAGACTGCGATGTCGGCAGGCTGGAGTCTAGTCAGGGGAAGAACATCTCGCGTGGTGGATTTAATGCTCCAACGGATGTAATGCGCGGGCAGGTTTGTAGTGCTCTAACAGCTATGGAGTTAATGGCATCTACATCGCTCCAGGTAAGTGTGTGTGTGTGTGTGTGTGTGTGTGTGAGTGTGTGTGTGTGTGTGTGTGTGTGTGTGTGTGTGTGTGTGTGTGTGTGTGTGTGTGTGTGTGTGTGTGTGCGTGTGTGTGTGTGTGTGTCTGTGCATTTGTCTGAAACTACTTTTTTACCCTGAAGTGAATGAGAGATGTGGGTTACGTTTATTTTACTTTTATATTTTAATTTTATTTTATTAGTTTAAATACATGAGTAGATTTCCATTGGAGAATTGTTTAATGTGAAAACGTATCATAAATACACAAGCATCCACCTCAGATACATACACACACACACACACACACACACACACACACACACACACACACAGGTGAATTCAGGAGATTTTATTAGGTTTGATGTACCAGGAATGCAGCTGTAGATAAACTGCTGATGATCAGCAAGAATCTAGATTTTCTATGGACGATGCACCATATGTAAATAAAAAAATATATGTATCTGCTCGGTCTACCAGATAGATGGGCTGGGATTCATACACATTTGAATACTATGTAAGGTCAGCTTGTACTGAAGCAATTCAGACACATTACTGTTCTGCTATGAAGTTGCTTGCGTGATGGAGTGTCTGAACCACATGCAAATAGTCAGTCTCAGTCCTGTCATGTACAGTTTAGGCCCACAGGGTCTTGTGTGTGTGTGTAAATGCCCCAGTTGCTATATATGGGTGGCTAGAACAAACTCATGGTGGTGTGGTAGGGAATACCTCAGGCTTGAACCCTGTACCTTGTATACAGGTGTTATGGACCTGAATTCCCTACCCACCACTATTTGTAAAATAATTGCAGATTTTTGCCTCATATTTGATCTGATCTGTTCCTCATAATATATGTGGTTTCTAAATGTTGCAATGCTTGATATTTGATGGTGCAGTGGTAGCATTGTTGCCTCACAGCTGTAGGTTCTCAGGTTTGATTCTTGGCTGTGGCGCCTTCTGTGTGGGGTCTGCATTATCTCCTTGTGTTTGTGTGGGTTTGCTTTTGTGTCCTCCCATGTTACAAAGACATGTCTGCATTATTTCTTCCTGGGCCTCTGCTGAAAATTGCTTTTTTGTTCCAAGTCAGACTGTCCTGATTAACAAATGTTAAATAAAATTGACAGGCATTTGAATTTCAGACTTCAGGTTTCTGAATGTTTAATTCCTTACATATTTGATGGTGCAGTGGCAACATTGTTGCCTCACAGCTATAGGTTTTCTGGTTTGATTCTTGGCTGGGGTGCCTTCTGTGTGGAGTTTGCATCTCATCCCTGTGTTTATGTGGATTTGCTCTGGTGTCCTGCCATTTTACAAAGATATGTGTCTGCAGTATTTCTCCATGGGCATCTGCTGAAAATTGTTTTTGTTCCATCAGAAGTAAAATTGACAGGCATTTGAATTTCAGACTTCATATTCTTCAGAAAATATATAGTAACACAACCTTTTATTCTAGCAATTTTCTAAGTTTTATATAAGATGAATATTTGAAATGTGTCTTTATTTTTGGGACTGTATTACCCCATTATTGGCTTTGTCCAGGTTTTTTGTGCTAAGGTTGACAGCTATGGCAAGAACTGAATTCACTGAATATGTTTGAGGGCTGTATTCCCTCATTACTGGGTTTGTCCAGGTGTTTTGTGCTAAGAGGTTGACAGCTATGGTGAGAACTGAATTCATTAAATGATAGCCATTTAAGTTTCAGTCTTCCTCTCTTTCACAAAGCAGCTGATTTGGTGTAGTGGTATGTTGCTCTGACTGTTTTGCACAGGGACCTTGGCAGTAAAATGTATGGTGGTAACACAGCATTTTTCTTTCACAAAGCAAGTGATTTGGTATAGTGGTATGTTGCTCTGACTGTTTTGCACAGGGACATTGGTAGTAAAATGTATGGTGGTAACACAGCATTTTTCTTTCACAAAGCAGCTGATTTGGCATAGTGGTATGTTGCACTGACTCTTTTGCACAGGGACTTTAGCAATAAAATGTATGGTGGTAACACAGCATTTTATTCTAGCAACTTTCCAAGATTATACAAGCAATGTTTAATGTGTCCCTGGTTTTTGGGCTTTTGACCCCCCCCCCCAATAAATTTGGCTTTTTCCAGATTTCTTGTGCTGTGAAGTTGAGATGCAGTTGAGTATTGAGTAGATTTTACAAGGAGCTGAGAGCTGCAGGGAAAGAGAAGTTTAGTGCTGCTTATACTAAGTCAGCTTGCATTGTTAATAGCAGAACAGGTTGTGTACTTTCTTTTGATGCAGAAAGTTGTTGGTTCAACTCCCACAAGGAGTGAATGCTGCCATACTGAAAAAGTTAAGATACTAACTATGAGCCTGTTATCAGTTTGCCATCCATTTCATATTGCAATATTACTAGCTTATCATTTTTAATGTAATATAGGCAATTTATTCATCAGGGGCATCAGACACTTTATTTTTCGATGAAACCATGAAATATAAAGGTGTTTGCTAGCAGCAACCTCTTCATTATTTACAGATTTATTTAATGTGGAATTATTTAGATGACTTTTACTTCTTCAGAGATTGTGCATATTTACTGATAATGGTGGACTGTAGAATTGTGCATATTTACTGATAATGGTGGACTGTAGAAGTTTGAGTAGACTTTTATGATGGAAATGTTCTGAACTGGGCAATTTTATCATTATGGGTGCATGCATTTTGTTTCATTGTTTACTGGAAAGATGTTCTGAATTGGGCAGTTTTGTCATTATTGGTGCATGCGTTTTGTTTCATTGTTTACTGGAAAAATGTTCAAAACAATAGGAAGGTGTATCAAAGAGCACATTTATGTTTCATATGCAAGGGGCCTATGATTTGAAAACAGCCCAGAATTAATCTTTATCTGCCACTGGTAAAATGTATTTTCTTTGAATGTGGGTTTCAATGCTGTTTCAAGGGCAGAGAAGTTTTAATGGTAAGTTTGTTTAGCATATGTCTTAGTGTTTGTGCTGTAAAATGCAAAATAAAACTTTCAAATGAAGTCCAAATCATCATAGAAGTAAATCAGTATGCACATTAGTGTTTATGGTAAATGGAGTTAAATAGCCAAGTAATGGATCATTGGAATGGCTGCAGCGGGAGGCTCCATTCAACCATGAATTTTTGCGAGGGGGAAGGGCGGCAAACTTAAAGACAGCCCCAGCTGAACTATACTTCCAAACTGTCCAGATTTTCAAAGAATGAATAGATTTTTGCTTCTTATTTTTGGTTTGTTCCTCATAAAATTTGTGGTTTTCTGGCAAATCATTTAGGAATTAAGTCACTAAATAATGACACACTGAGTTTCAGACTTCATAACCTTCAGAAAAATGCACGCTAAAGTAAGACATATTGTTCTATCAACTGTCTCAGTTTATACAAGAGCAATTTTTAGTACTGTTTATATGTTCCCCCAATATAGTTGGCCTTGTCCAGATTTATTGTATTAACAGGTTGAGAGGTACATGCAAATAAATTGCTTTATAGAATTAGGCATAGCCAAACCTCTCAACTGTCCCTGATTTTGGATCAAAATGTTGCTCTTCCCCCTAATAATCCCTCCATAAAATAGCAATTATGGAAGAAAACATGGAGGGTTTACAATTAAGAAATAACTGTAATAATCAGAGTTATAGATTGCTTTTATTTCAGAAATGCATGTAGATTATTTTATTTTGTCAGCTGCTCAAGTTAGCAGTACTAATATTAAATAGTCCCTTCTTTGACAGGTTCCCAGCTGTATTGTGTGACTATTTTATATTTTTACATCACATTTTGGTCCATTTTTCATAAAATTGTGTTTTTTTTTGGCAAATTAGTGACAAATCATTAAAGACTGAAGTTAGAAAATAATGACAGACATTTGAGTTTCAGATTTCATACCATTCATAAACTTCATACTAATGCAAGACCTATTCTATTATCTTTCTAAGTTTATAAGAGCAATATTTAAAAATTTTCCTTATTTTTGGGCCTTTGTCCCACTTCTTTGTATGGCTTTGTCCAGATTTCTTGCTCTGAGGTTGAGAGGTATGACAAATGTGTCAGGGCCATCACAGTCAGCCAGAGACATTTCAAATTGTGACATACTTGTTGCACCCAACTCCCCCATGCAGTGACTCTGGATGTGTCGAAGCAAGGCAAGGCGTAGTTATGCAGTGTAAATGTGCAGAGTATCCCCCCCATCCAAGGTAGACACAAGTACTAGAGTGGCTTTTCATCTGTCCTTGATTTTTGCAGAATGGTCTGGTTTCTGTCATATTTTTTGTACTGTTGATTTATGCTTATTGCTCAAAGTGCCTGTTGCTCTGTGTTTAAGTAGCAATACTTTAATGACCATCAGGTAAGCTTGGCTGAGATTGTAAGATGCAAGTAAGCTTTAATAAGCATACTGTTAAAGAATTGCCAACATTGAAAGCCTTTCTGTTGCTGCCATGTAGAGAATACTTAACTAAATAATGTATAAGCCTTGGGTATTGAAATGCATATGACAGTATTTGTAATAAAGGTCAGGATTACATTATTTTAAGAAGCTCATTACACTTGGAGACTTCCAGTCATCTCTGCAGGCTTTACCCGTAAACTAAACAGAATGCCAATCGTGCGATCCATAACCTGCACAGTAATCCTTTAAGCAATGTATCTTGAGCTTATTTCTTGTTTGCTTTTCATTTTTTATTTTGATCATGTTTTCCCGATGAAACAAGTAGATAGTTCTCAGGCAGCAGGTCTTTTTTTGGATAATAAACATTTTTACAAGTGGGGGCATCAGAGATTTCTACTTTCAGCATGTTACTTGGTACTTTAATAAAGCTGAATAAAAATTATAATTAAAACTGCAGTGCAAGAAGTGGTTTGAGTTGAGTGCTGCTTGTTTTTCTTATACTTGATTTTGACTGGCATTCCATTAATGTATTTAAAAAGTAATTTATTTTTTTCATGCCTCACAACCATCTAGATATTAAGTAAGCTGTCATGCAGCCAATGCATTGAAATATTTTTATTCTTCTACACTTCATTTTGTCTTGATTGGACTCTCATAATGATGGTTTGGCACCCAGGGCAGTGTATTTAGTTAGTTTTTGTGGTTTTGAGCATAGCTCATCCCCTTTCTAGTTGGTCGCACCCCTTACCATTGACTCCACACATTCAGCTGTCTCCTGCAGCCCCCCTTTGATTTGAAGTCACCAGCCGCCACTGGTTGGAACCACTCCTCCAGGGGGATTCCGGCGTGTAGCTCGCGAGACATTTGCCTGCGAGCTACATTGCTGAAACCAAATGGCTGCATCAGCACTTTGCCATAGTGCAAAGTGACTGAAAAGCATAGCCGCTGCAACTATAATCTATGGACGGGCAGCTGCAGAATGGCTGTGTAACGCATTCCTTCTTCTCGTGCAAGGAATGCATTTATTTAATTATTTGTTTATTGTGTTGCCAGTCTGACAACACAATAAATAAATAATTAAATAAATGCATTCCTTGCACGAGAAGAAGGAATGCGTTACACAGCCCGTACGGCTGCAGCTGCCCGTCCATAGATTATAGTTGCAGCGGCTATGCTTTTCAGTCACTTTGCACTACGGCAAAGTGCTGATGCAGCCGTTTGGTTTCGGCGATGTAGCTCACAGGCAAATGTCTCGTGAGCTACACGCCGGAATCCCCTCCAGGGACAAATAGGTTGCTCAAAGCTCCCCTCTCTCACAGGTGAACAGAGAAACTTCCTTCTATCCAAGTAAGGTATGGGCAACTCAGAAACTAGTATCACAGCCCTGAATTCAGCACTAGCCTGAAAACTGGACTATACTAGCTTAGAAAGCTGGGAAACAAGGAATTTTTTTTTTGTTTTTTTGAAAAGATAAGGCAAAAACAGTAAAAAATACACTTAAAACAGCTTTAAACAACTACAAATGATCAGAAAAGGCTATCGCACTTTAGTGTGTAGCCTACAATAGTTAAACAAATTATTTAAACAAAAAGCTTTTTAACAACTTTTGACAAGCTAATTCTTTAGTTTTCAGTAAGTACTGTTTGATTTGTTTTTAACTCAGAATATCTGCCTAAATACTTCATTCTTAAATTTTCAGGGTCTAAGTATTAGTTTCCCCTCAAGTGTTTGGTAGTATTCTGTACAGAGTCAGTCACCTTGAGTGACATTTTTCCTGTAAAAGCACAACTGAAATTTCTCCAATATGTAGTTGCACACAGGACAACTAGTTTGCAGTGACAAGCACTGTCCCCATAGTTAGAAACTGGATACTCCTGAGAGTGATTGATATTCTCACTCCAACTGTCTAATCAATAAAAAAGGGTCTGTGGCCATGGATATGAACTTTCCTACTGTCTCTGTTACCAGCTTGCTGGATATGGGCTTCCTGAGGCAATGTAGAAATTGACTCATGTTTACTGACAGCCAGTTAATTCTCAAACAAACTGATATGGTGTGTGAGAGATGTATTTATACAATGTCACTGGAGGCAAAGCTGTCACATAAAAGTTCTCCTAATGTCAATAAGGTTGTCAGTAGTACACATGCTGCACCCATCATACACAATTCAAAGCAGACATACCAACCCATTTATGCTGAGGCAATTAAATGTAACCTTCCTAAACCACAAAGACCTTCTAGATGAAGTACACATAAGAAATACCCTCAGCAGCCCCAAATGCACTCTTTCAAAACAACACCCACATCAACACATAGAGCTACATCTCATGGAACCTCTACCTCTAAGCCCATAAGTCAAGCCACCATACAATCCAACATTCTAGTCATTGGGGACTCCATCGTGAGACACTACTGATGCCCCTATCACCAGGCTGAGTAAGGAGAAAGTCACTGTTAGCTGCTTATCAGGGGCTAGGATCTACCACATTACGGACACACTCAGGTCATTGGACCACAATTACAAATATGACTCAGTCATAGTCCGCATGGGAGTAAATGACCTGAGTCATACCTCCCTAGACTTTATGAAGAGAGACATCATGGAGCTCTCGGAATATGTGTCTCAGGCTGATATGAGCCGAGCATTGAGCAGCATTTTGCCTTCTCCAAGGATGATGCCATAATATAAACAAAAGATGATTGACTTTAATAATTGGCTTAGTTTCTAGTGTCATTCTAAGGGGGTGCAATATTTGTCAGCATGGAAGGAGATTGTCAACAGACCATGCTGCTTTTCCCCTCTAGGTTTTTGAATATTAGCTACAACATCGTCTTCCTCCATAGTGCCTCTTTTAGGCAATGCCAAACTGAAACTACTTCTGACATAGCAAATCAAAACCAAGAAAATCTAAAAGTATCAATGCTAGGAGTCTAAACAAAAAACTCCACTCTCTTTACCCTAGAGAATGCTGATGTCTGTGCGGTCACTGAGACATGGTTTAAAGCCACAGAGAGCACACCAACAGTGCAAGGTTATAATGCCTTCCACACATTTAGGCCAGCTACTTCACAGGCAGGGAGTAAAGGTGAAGGTGTCTCTGTTTACATCAAAAATAAATATACTTCAAGGCTGGTCAAACAGGACAATGCACTTGAGCTGCTCCTTGTTCAAATCACCATAGGCAAAATCCAATACCACTTACTTGCAAGGTATAAGTCCCCCTCTATGACCCAGGAAACCCAAACCATGTATTTAAACTTATTAGAAACACTAACCATCCAACCCAATACCATATTCATGGGTGACTTTAATTACCACACTATTAACTGGGAATCCTATATGACACCAAGCATACATGCACAGAGATTCTTGAATTTTGTAAACACAAACTCCCTGAACCAGATAGTCAATACACCAAACAGGGATGCAACCATACTGGATCTGGTCCTCACTAATATGGGAAACTGCTGCACACCCCTACTGTAATGCCTTTCCTGGTAAGTTCAGACCACAAAATGATCTCCTTTGAAGTAAAAATAAAACCTAGACTTCCAGCTAAAACTGGAATATTCATGAACTATTCTAAGGATAACCGCCTGCTATTAAGTGAGAACCTGGCAAAATTTCAAGCCCTCATAAACCCTGAGAACACTGCTGCCTATGCAGAACTGTTCTAGAAACCCTGTAGAAGCATGTTAATAGTTGCATAGAGGCAGCTATACCCACCAGTAGGAAGTACAGAACTAACTCAAAAAACAAGCCACCCTGGTGGAATCATAAAATCAATAAGCTGTATAACAGGAGGAAAAAGATCATTGCAAAAATTAGGAGGTGCAGTATCCAGCATGATAAAAACACACTCATCAAACTAAACAAACAACTCAGAGGACAAATTAAGTCGACCAAAGCCAAATTTGAGGTAGGTTTGGCCTCCCAGGCCAAGGACAACCACAAATCATTCTTTAGCTATGTCTGCAACCTCAAAGGCAATACACAGTTGTGTGCAGAGCTCATTGTAAATGGAGCCACCTATACTGAGCCAGAAGATATAGCAAACCTCCTGGCTGATAAATTCATCTCCAACTTTACACATCTCTCTCCCTCAACCTTTCCTCAGAAAATATCATGAAATATAACTCCCCCTACTTTCACTAGGGAGCAGGTCCTTGATGCTCTCTCTAAGACCAATAACACTCCATCAATAGGCCCAGACAATATCCCAGGATGCCTTCTAAATAGCATGAAACATGACCTATCAGGGCCTCTGGAATTATTATTTATCTGTAGCCTCCAAACAGGCTTCATGCCTCAAGAATGGAGAAAGGCAACAGTCATCCCTCTGCACAAAGGTGGGCCATCTACAGACCCTGGAAACTACAGACCCATAAGTCTCACTAGTCTTATATGTAAAGCCATGGAAAGAATTATCGTGGAAATGATCGATAGAGATATAGTAAACCTCCAGACACTGGACCCAACCCAGTTTGGTTTCATCAAGGGCAGATCATGCCTACTCAACCTGGTGGACTTCTTTGAGAAGGTCACCAAAGCAGTGGATGAGGGCAAAATTGTTCACACTGCCTACCTTGACCTGGCCAAGGCATTTGACACAATACCCCACTCAGGCATTGTTGGCAAACTCAGGAGGTTTGTACCAACCCATATGTCACCTGGTGGATAGCCAATGACTCATAGATAGGACCCTGGAAGTTAGAATTGGGAAGTCCACCTCTACAAAGAGGCCAGTCACAGGTGGCGTCCTCGAGGTTAGTCCTTGGACTGCTCCTTTTTGGCATTTACTTCTCAGAAGTCATTATAAAGATTTAAACCTTGCCTGTGATATAAATAGGACCTGCCAGAGAGATAGGTATGTATCCCAGAGACTACCCCATCTATGGAACAGGCTCTCCATCCATGTGAAGCAGAGTTCCTCCCTAATCCAATTCAAGTCCAACTTGGACAACTGGATGGGAAACCAGATATTCATCCCTGGTTTGACACCTATGTGTCTAATGGACACAGGTAACCTGTAAATAGTTCATCTTACAGGTCCATGCGTACACTTATTAAGGGTATCAGAACTTGTCAGAGATTTGGGATGCATGGTTAGGCTTAAAAAGGCCCTTGTGGTCATTAGCCTAGTAAACACCTATGAACCTATGAACCTATGAACAGGGGACAATAAGAAGGGATGGTTGAGTATACAGGAAAGAAGAAGAAAGTGAAATATTAAAAGGATAAAGCAAAAAGTGTAAAAGATAGCAAATGTTAGGTAAGGGCATACAGAAATTAACTACCTAGAGTATATAGAATGTGAAAGAGATGTAACATATTAGTGTAGGAAATAATGTGAGGAAGACAAAGGTGCCAGACCGGTGAAGGAAAGAGTGGCGGATTAGGTGATGCGTCCAGATGATCTTTAAACTGAGCACACAAAATATAGATGTACATATATGTATATGGTGGATAGAGCACTGATCCACAGGGATGCATTTCAGGTTCTGCACCAGAGCAATGTCTGGTCAACTGACATGCTCAAAGTCACACAGTAGACAGATAGAGACTGTGGGATTCAAGCCATGACTGCTGCAGGGTGTACTTGAATCAGCCATAGCCTTAAACCCCTGCACCAAATTGCCAGGCAAAATTCCCCAAATCAGCTATCGTAGCTGGATGCCTGATTGCATCAGCCCTCTGTGAACACTCATCCTGCTTGTTAGTTTATTGATGCTACTACCCTACAATCATATATTCCCACATTGACATCTCATGGTACCACCCAACAAACCAACCAACCAGCCAGCCAACCAGCCAACTAACCAACCAACCAGCCAACAATCCAACCAAGCAAGCAAGCAGCCAACCAACCAATGAACCAACCAGCCAGCCAACCAACCAACCAGCCAACCACAAATCCTCATCACAGATTGTGGCCTCATGGTATCATCCACTTATGACAACTATTCTTTTGGGTAATAACCCTTTAATATTACATTTGCTGTTTGTGCAAAGAATATCCATGTGGGCTAGGAATTTTTCTTATCACGGCATTGTTCCTGCAGCTGTAAATCATGTCTTCAGATTCATTGGCCCCTTGCTCTGACATTATCATCCTTACAGCTGTAAAGTATAATTGTTATGGTTTTGTATTCTTCCACCCCAGACCCGGCATTCTGCATTTTATAAGGGTTTTGGAGCCCTTGTCCTATAACACTCATTCCCTACTTGCCATATGGGCTGATGCACATCATTTATTGGCTACCATACAAGTGATTAGTGTCTGTCTAATCAGCCATGTCCCCAGTCCCATTTCCTTGATCTTTCCTGATCGTGTCTCTTTTATCATCTATTACACTAAGAGATTCAGTATGAACAGCTACTCTGTTCACCCTTGGATGGCGTTTATCTTTTCTCCACAGATGTTTCACTGGTGAGGGGTAAAGTAACTCACATAGGGTAAAGGGGACATGCCCCAAGTGTAAGGGTTGTTTAATGGAGTTTGATGGATTGGGTAGGTGGAGCTCAATGATTTAGGACTGACTAGTTTATTCTTAATTGATTGCCCGTTAAGTTATTGAAATGGAACCCTTTTTTGTCATAGCCACCCACCACTCACTTTGTCAATGTTTATCTGGGAATCTCAAATTACAGTTACACACTACTAAAATATTTCTCAGTAGAACCATCACACATGCACTAAAATTTATATTTGACCAAAACTAAAGTATGGAATAACAATATGGAAACCTTATACAAAAACAAGCATGGGTAATTCTGGAAAGAGGACAGCAAAAATGTACCAAGGGCATCCATGGATGTGCAAATTTAATTTATTATGAAAGACAAAGATTTCTAAACTTGTACAGCGTCTCATGAAAGACAAAGATTTGTAAACTTATACAGTGTCTCATAATAGATATTTAACAGGAGACCTTATTCAGGTATATAGGGTATTTAGAGACAACTAATCAATCAATCAATCAATCAGTCAGTCAATCAAACTACCTCTGGGAATTTATGGGGTGATCAAAAAATAGTAAGAGAATCATCAGACAACCTATGTAGAAGATTATATAGCGATGAGAGATGTACTAACTGGTTCTATGTGAAATTAGATTATGCATGGAATAGACTACCAAATTTTATTAAAGCAAGCACTAGTTCAGATAGTTTTAAGAACAACTTGGACACTTATTATGGGAATAGCTGTTTTGACATATTTTCAGGCTAGAAGGGCATTATTGCCCATGCTTGAAATATCTGTACTGTATGTATGTAAAAGTAAAATGTGTCTGCACATCAACACTCCAAGTTCAGAATGAGGCAGAGTTTCAGTAAGATGGACAAGGAGAAACAAGATGAAGTCACCTCATGCCCTGCCTCTTGTCTCTGCAATCTATTGCGCAATATCAGAAGATAACATAACACAAGCACTCAGGTCACACAACACATAACACAAGCACTCAGATCACTCCAAGGCAAGTACAAATATGACTCAGTCATTGTCCATGCTGGTGTGAATGACCTGAGACGTACCTCCCTGGACTACATGAAAAGAGACATAGAGGAGCTCTCTGAGCATGTAGCCCAGGCCGGTATGAGCCTGACCTGAGTAGCATCTTACCCTCACCAAGAATGATGCCACAATATGAAGACAAGATGATCAATTTCAACAATTGGCTTAAGTATTGATGTCATTCAAAGGGGATCCAATGTCTGTCAGCCTAGGATGACATGCTCGACAAGCCACGATGCTTCGCTAGGGATGGCTTGCGCCTGTCACCCCTGGGCTTTTGGATATTAGCAAAGGCTCTTGCCACCCCCATAGTGCCTTTTTTAGGCAAGGCTCAAAAGACAAACCCACCTCCATAGGTATCACAAGGGATAAGAAACTAAGAGTAATGCTACTCAATGCCAGAAGTCTAAACCTCAAGATGCATGCACTTGAAACTCTCCTTAGCATGGAGAACATAGATATCTGTGCAGTAACAGAATCCTGGCTCAAGGCTCCTGAGAGCACCCCAGCACTACCAGGTTATACCTCATACCATGCTTTTTGGCCCCAAAACTTGGACCGAACCACAAAAGGAGGGGAGTATCAATATTCGTCAAAGATACCCACACCGCCAGGTTGGTGGCACAGCACGAGGCATCAGAGACTATCCATGTGCAACTAACAGAGGGTAAAACTGCCTTCCAGTTTATAGCCTGTTACATACCACCCGCCCAAACCCAGGAACCCCACTCGGCCATCCTGAGAACACTGGAAAATATAAAGGCCTCTCCAAACACCATCATATTGGGCGACTTCAACTACCCAAACATAGACTGGGAGCATTACTCTAGCTCCAACACCCTAGCCCAAAGGTTCCTAGAATTTATAAACTCAAATGCTATGGAACAACTTTTTACCACTCCCAAAAGACGGGAAAACATACTGGACCTGAACATCACCAACATGGGGACACTATGCTCCAGACCAGAAGTGTATACCTCACTGGTAAGATCAGACCATAAACTAATCTCACTGGATATTCACATCCCGACCCCACCCCCTGCCCAGAAAACCACAGTGAAAAACTTCTCTAAAGCAAATTTCACACTCCTCAAAACCAAGGTGGAATCCTTCAAAGCCCCCGGGCCTGTGGAAAATACAGCCCAGACCACAGAATCCTTTATAAACGCATTCTATGAACACCTTCAGGAATGCATGGATCATGCAATCCCAAATAAAACCAAGACCCAATCCTCCAAAGGCAGACGTCCTGTCTGGTGGACCCCAGCCATAAACAAACTATACAATAGAAGGAGGAAGCTACTACATGATAGAGCAAAATCCCAAAAAGGGAAGGCATCTCTGATCAGTATTAGCAAAAAACTACGGGCACTCATAAAATCGTCTAAGGCCAGCTTAGAGAGAAAAATTGCACAGGACACTAAGGATAATCACAAGGCCTTCTTTAGTTATGTCAGGAACCTGGGTGGGAATTCCCAGATATGCTCAGAATTAGTCCAAAATGACAAAAAATACACCGAACCCACAGACATTGCCAACATCCTAGATGACAGGTTCAGCACAAACTTCTCCCCCCCCCCTCCCCACCAAAAGGGCAAATATCTATCCCAGCAGTGGCTGCCCCCCTTACATCTCAGATGCTCAGGTAAGAGCCGCCCTCTCCAAAGCAAAAAACACAGCATCAATGGGACCAGACGGTGTCCCGGGCTGTGTCCTACATGAACTCCAAGAAAAGCTAAACCCAAACATAAAACTACTGTTCAATCTCAGCCTTACTACAGGATATGTACCCAAAGAGTGGCATACTACAGACATCTCCAGGAATGCATGGATCATGCTATCCCAAACAAAACCAAGACCCAATCATCCAAAGGCAGGCGTCCAGTCTGGTGGACCCCTGCCATAAATAAACTGTACAACAGAAGGAGGAAGCTACTACATGATAGAGCAAAATCCCTAATAGGGAAGGCATCTCTGATCAGTACTAGCAAAAAATTACAATCCCTCATAAAATCCTCCAAGGCCAGCTTCGAGAGAAAAATTGCACAGGACACCAAAGACAATCATAAGGCTTTTTTCAGTTATGTTAGAAACTTGGGATGCAACTCCCAGACTTGTTCTGAGTTGATTCTAAACGACAAAAAATACACTGAACCCACAGACATCGCCAATATCCTGGCAGACAGGTTCAGTGCGAACTTCTCCACCCCCCCCCAAAAGAGCAAATATCTATCCCGGCAGAGGGCTGCCTCCCAAACATCTCAGATGCTTAGGTGAAAGCTGCCCTCTCCAAAGCAAAAAACACTGCTTCCATGGGACCAGATGGCGTCCCAGGTTGCGTCCTACATGAACTACAAGAGGAACTAATCCTCAAATAAAACAGCTATACAATCTCAGCCTCACTACAGGATATGTGCCCACAGAATGGCGTACAGCAACAGTGGTCCCACTCCACAAAGGTGGAGCATCTACGGACCCTGAGAACTATCGCCCCATAAGCCTGACTAGCTTAGTCTGCAAGGCTATGGAGAGGATCATCATGGAGCTCATAAACAAAGACATTGGGGACCTACAGACACTAGATCCTACCCAGTTCGGCTTTGTCAAGGGCAGATCCTGCCTTTTGAACCTGGTTGACTTCTTTGAAACAGTCACCAAAGCCATAGATGAAGGAAAGGTAGTCCACACAGCCTATCTGGACCTTGCAAAGGCATTTGACACAATACCCCACTCGGGCATCATAGATAAGCTATCCAGCTTAAATATAAACCCCTATGTCACAAGATGGGTCACAAACTGGCTCAAAGACAGAACCCACAGAGTGAGAGTTGCTGGAGCCATGTCAGACTCAAAACCGGTCACAAGTGGCGTCCCACAGGGTTCTGTCCTGGGACCACTCTTGTTCGGTATATACTTTTCCGAGGTACAGGCAACGTGGGAGGACTATGGCTCACCAAGTTCGCAGACGACTGCAAACTGGGCGCCATAATCAACTCTCCAGCTGACACAAACATCCTTCAAAAAGGTCTCACAGAGACAGATAACTGGTGCCAGCGCCATGGTTTAAAGCTAAATGCCAAAAAATGTATAGTCATACCCTTTGGCAAAACAATGTGCCCACAAATTACCACATAGGCGGAAACCCATTAAGTACAGAGAAAGTTATTAGAGACCTGGGGACCCAAGTTGATAGCAATCTCTCCTTTGAAACCACATTGCCAAAGTGGTTAGAAAGACCTTCTACATAGCCCACCTCATCACGAAGGGTTTCACATCTAGATCAAGAGAGGTAATCGTGCCCCTTTATTCATCCCTCATCAGGCCCATCATAGAATACAATGCCCCTTTTGGGATGTACCTTACCCGACACCTGCAGCAATTAGAAAGACCCCAAAAGTATCTCACCAAGAGGATCAAGGGTCTCAAACAGATGCCATATACTGCTCGGTTAAAAAAACTCCAGCTCTACTCAGTTGCATACCGCCTACTTCGAGGCGATCTATGCCTGACATACAAAGCTATGTCAAATCCAGAATTAATGGACATGCTCCACCTCAGTAAATCTAGATCCCTTAGAGCCACATGCTTGAGGGACTTGAACCTCAGCACAGAAATAAATAGAACTTGCTGGAGGGATAGGTTCATAACCCAGAGGCTCCCTTCGCTCTGGAATAGAATTCCAGTTCAAGTGAGGCAGAGCACCTCACTGAATCTCTTCAAGAAGAATCTCGATAAGTGGATGGGGGATCGTAGGTTTGTCCCAGGGATTACTCCTGTGTCACTATTAGACAGAGGCACAGTAAACTAAACCTTAAAAAAGGGCACAGTATACTCAAATCAAGGGGTGGCATAAGCCATACAGAATCGGGCTAGGCTTATAATTGCCCCAGGGCAGATAGCCTAGTATGAACCTATGAACCTATGAGCAACAGTGGTCCCTCTCCACAAAGGTGGTACCTCAACAGATCCTGGAAACTATCGCCCCATAAGCCTGACTAGCTTGGTTTGCAAAGCTATGGAAAGGATCATCATGGACCTCATAAATGAAGATATTGGAGACCTACAGACACTGGTTCCTACCCAGTTCAGCTTTGTTAAGGGCAAATCCTGCCACTTAAACCTGGTTGACTTCTTTGAAACAGTCACCAAGGCCATTGACGAGGGGAAGGTGGTCCACACACCCTGCCTTTGATACAATACCCCACTCGGGCATTATAGATAAGCTCACCAGCTTAAATATAAACCCCTATGTCACTAGATGGGTTGCAAACTGGCTCAAGGACAGAACCCACATGGTTAGAATTGCTGGAGCCATGTCAGACTCCAAACCAGTTACAAGTGGTGTCCCACAAGGCTCAGTCTTGGGACCTCTCTTGTTCGGTATATATTTCTCGGAGGTACAGGCCAACACGGAAGGACTGTGGCTGACCAAGTTCGCAGATGACTGCAAACTGGGCGCCATAATCGACTCTCCAGCTGACACAAGCATCCTCCAAAAGGGCCTCATAGAAACAGACAACTGGTGCCAGAGCCATGGCCTCAAGCTAAATGCCAAAAAGTGTATAGTCATCCCCGTTTGGCAAAAACAAAGTGCCCACAAATTACCACATAGGTGGTATTCCATTAAGTACAGAAGACGTAATTAGGGACCTGGGGACCCAAGTTGATAGCAATCTCTCATTTGACAACCACGTGGCCAAATTGGTTAGAAAAACATTTTATATAGCCCACCTAATCATGAAGGGATTCACATCTAGATCAGGGGAGGTCATCGTGCCTCTTTACTCGTCCCTCATCAGGCCCATAACTGAGTACAATGCCCCTTTTGGGATGTACCTTACCAGACACCTGCAGCAACTGGAAAGACCCCAAAAGTACCTCACCAAGAGGATCAAAGGGCTCAAACAGATGCCATATGCTGCCCGGTTAAAGAAACTCCAGCTCTACTCAGTGGCATACCGCCTGCTCAGAGGTGATCTGTGCCTGACGTATAAAGCCATGTCCAACCCGGAATTAATGGACATGCTGTACCTCAGAAAATCCAAATCCCATCGAGTTGCGCGCTCGAGAGACTTGAACCTCAGCACTGAAATAAATAGGACATGCTGGAGGGACAGATTCATAACCCAGAGGCTCCCTTCACTCTGGAATAAAATCCCAGTCCAGGTTAGGCAGAGTCCCTCATTGACTCTCTTCAAGAGGAATCTTGATAAGTGGATGGGAGATCGTAGGTTTACCCCGGGTATCACTTCTGTGTCACTGTTAGACAGAGGCACGGTATACTAACCTTGAAAAAGGGCATAGCAAAATAAATTTAAAATGGGTGGCGAAAGCCAAACACATTCTGGCTAGGCTTATAAATGCCCTAGGGCAGATAGCCTAGTATGAACCTATGAACCTATGAGTGAAAACTATCATTCATGCTTATACTAGCCAGTGCTTCTCTAAGAGATATTAACTGCTGCTCATGTTGTTTCTCTTCTAAATAATCATGAATTAATTACCTAATAAAAATGTGCCTAAGATTCAGAAAGAAATCCACCACTAGCCGTAAGAGCTCCGCCAAAAGGGAATGTTTCTACGATCAAGGAAAATGCAGTTCATAGACAGATTTACCACAATAAGGAAAAGCTTTGTGAATGGCTAATTTGATTGTCTCTGAAGCATTAGATTTCTCTTAAATAGAGTTAGGGAATAGCTCTGCTTTACATAGATGAGAAGCCTATTCCAAGGGAAAATTCCCTGAGACACATACCTCTCCTTCCAATGTGTCCTATTTATGTTGCAAGCAAAGTTTAAATCCATAGATTGCGTAATTCTGGTGCTATTTATTTTGTGGACATGCAAAAGGTCCATCAGAGTGGAATCCAAGAATGCCTTATATGCCAGGCATAGCTTGCCTGTCAACAGTCTGAAGGAAACAGTATAGAGACAGAGCTTTGGGGCAATCTGCATAGGACATGTTGTTTATGCCCTGAATTCTTTTTGTGAGGAGCCTCTGTGGATACTCCAGTTGTTGCATGTTTCTAGGCAGGTATATACCGAAGTGGGCATTGTACTTAATGATGGGTCAGATGAGGGATAAATACAGAGGAGCAATGTTTATCTTGGACCCAGATGTCATGGATTTTCTTATAAGCTGGGCAACATAGAATGATTTCCTTACTACCTTAGACACATGTTGGTCAAAGCCATGTTATTATCTGCATACATACCCAAATCCCTGACTACTGGTTCTACTCTTAGGGGTGTGATATCGCTAAGGTAATTTACTAGTGTAGCTGACTTCCCAAAGGGTACTATTATACATTTCTTGGCACTGAGTTTTAAATTGTTGTGTTGACACTAGTCATTTATCTGTGTTAGCCTTTCCTGTAGGATGTTAGTGTCTTGGGCATTTCTATGACTGTTCCTAGTTTGCAGTCATCTGCAAACTCGGCTAACCAGAGAGGTTCTTGACATTGGTCTTGACTTCCAAGAAGTAGATGTCAAAATGGAGGTGACCTAGCACATAGCCCTGAGGGACTGCACCGGTGACTGGCCTCACTTTGGAAGTGGTTTCCTATGTTAACTTCCTGGCTCCTATCTGAGAGCCAATTGGTTAGGCAGCATGTAGGATAGTTTTTTATGCCTATATCCATGAGTTTGTTTACAATGCCTGAGTGAGATGTTGTATCACATGACTTAACCAGGTCAAGGTAGACAGTATGTACCATTTTGCCCTCATCCACTGCCTTGGTGACCTTCTTAAAGAAGTCCAATAGGTTGAGTAGACATGATCTGCCCTTGACAAAACCAAACTTTGTTGGATCCAGTGTTTGAAGATTTTCTATGTGCTTATTAATCATGTCCATGACAATTCTTTCTATGGCTTTGCATAAGCTAGTCAGACTTATGGGACTGTAATTTCTGGGGTCCATAGATGGCCTGCCCTTGCACAGATAACCATTGCAGTTCTCCATTCACATGGCATAAAGTCTATCTGGAGCATATGTTTAAACAGTGACTCCAGTGCTCCCAACAGATCATGTTTTAGGCTATGAAGGAGGCATCCTGGGATGTTATTAAGATAGATCCATGTAGTTTTGGCCTTAGAGAGCACATTTAGGACCTGCTTTCCTGTGTTAGTTGGGGGTGTTTGATGATATTTCCTGTGAGACAGCAGGGGAGAGAAGGGGATAAAACTGTAACTCATTCATCATCCAGAAAAATGCCCTACACTACCGAACTTAATAGTGCCCTACTGTCCAGCAAGGATCCTTTGTTCTAGTAACAAATTCTTATTACTCAGAAATAATTTAAATAATGTTGCAGGAGACTCACTCTACTCCCAGTTCATTGCTAAACTCGGGAATATTATCCCCACACAAATAAAACTCTCCCACCAACTCAATAGTTTTAAACCACTGTTTAAACAGCATCTTAACCAATCCTGGTCCTACACATGCTCATCACAAGGCTGAGTCTTTGTGTTCACCTTATGATTCTGTCCAAATATTGACCTTAAACAGAATACACTCAACCTCTCACTGAAATGACAAAACAATTATACATAACTGCTGCCTGTACAATCCATTAAGTTGCACATGTGCTTTCTCTTTAGTAACTACTACCTCCATAAAATCTTAGAATGTTTAAATATAGCTACAGTTTGTGTATAAATGTAAATAGAAATGTAACTTGTGTTTAACTGGAACTTAGTATAATGCAATATAAGCAAATGGGGCTTTTCTCCCCGGGCCTCCACTGAAAATGGTTTTTACCCAGTCATACTTTTCTGGTAAACAAAGACAAATAAATAAATACTATTTTATACTGGCCTGGCACCCCAGTAATATCCATCCCTTCTGCTTTCATCAGTTGCCCAAGCTGCTAACTGAACCTGGGGCACTTGGGTCACAGCCTGGGCTTTATTCCTGTATGTTCCAGACTGTCTTTCATGTGTTTATTTTATTTATTCATACATTGCTTTTGGCACAGATTATTTTTAGAAACATAAACTAACATAAAAAGGCATCATCTTAGGCAATAAACGGAAGCTAACTTCAAACCTCTCAGTTTCTTTCATATGCAGAAACTAAAATTAAACATTTGAAGAAGAAAAGAAAATGAGAACCAACCTATTCCATTAAGCATAAAAATTAGCACATTTTGGTGTATATTACTAGACATACAAAATCTGTTCTTTTTTCCAAAAGAAATAAGAATAAGAAAAATTGCTGATAAAAGTCAATAGGAATTTTAAATTAATACAAGTACAATTTGTAAAAGTCAAAAACATTGCAATTAGGATAAAATAAAGAACCAGATTTCATAAAATGTTGCAATAATCAAAATAAATCTAAGCAAGATTTTTACTTCAAAGCAGTTAAATCAAATGTGTGTATGTTACATCAATTATTTAAGACAATAAATCCTAATCTTATAACACAAATCAAAGTTGAGGACAATAATACAGATATAATTCATAAAGTCAATCATCTCACTAGTCATCAACACCAACCACATTTTCCCCATTTTCTATAAGGGAATCTGGGTGTCACATCAACTGTCACCATCTCTCTAGATTCAATGACAGTCTATGACCTTGTACAGTCATGCCTAACTGCTGCAGGTCTTGTCTCCTCAATCCATCCATCTCTTTGCCACACGCTCTCATTTCCTCTTTCTGTCTTCCTGTCTGTCTCAAATCCTCTTCACCACATTGCCTCCTGATATCATGCACATGTGCCTGAAACACAATAATCTGTTTTGTTTGACCTTTTCTGCAAATGAAGCTATTTGGGCTTCTGCTCTGATGTCCAATTTCGTCATCTGTCCCATAGTGTGCATCCTACCATCCATCTCAGGGACTTTATCTCTGTCACCTCTAGCTTCCTCAACTGGTCTGTTTTTACTGCTCAGGTTTCTGTACTAGACAGAAATCTTGGTCACACCCCTGTTTTGTACATCTCACTTTTCAGCTTCTTTGGCATTCTTCAGTCACACACAACTCCTGACACACTCTGTGCCAGTTGGCTGCAGTCCGTCTAATTCCAGCTCTAACCTCCTCATTCAGACTTCCCTTCTCCTCATTCACCCCTCCCAGGCACTTGAAGCTGTTAACTTTTTCAACTGTTTATCCTACTATAGCAATTGCCAGCTTCTTCTGATTTCCTCTGTTTCCGACCATTACAACAGTCTTGTCTGTACTCAGTTTTATCTCATGCACCTTCAGTTTTGCATTACATTTCCCTTTGCTGAAGTTCTAGCTCAGAGTTTGCCTGTAATGCCACATCCTCTGCATACAGCAACTTTGTTGATCTGTCTCCTCAGACCTCTTTTCTAATAAGCCAGTAAGCCCAACACAATATGATGGATAGTTAAGTGGCTTAACGATAGAACCCCACATTAGTTCTGGGATACCTGTAATCAGAATTATGTCACAAGTGATTTCCCACAGTGATCTGCCCTGGCCACTACTCTTTGGTATCTATTTCTTTGGTTCGAAAACTGAAGTCAAAGATACTGACATTTGCTGAAGACTGCAATCTGAGCACAGTTGTCAAAATCCCTTCAAAGGCTCAAATTCACTGGCACATAGACTCCATCTTAGTGCCAAGAAATGCAGTGTGGTTACTTTCTGGAAATAAATCACCCCTCCTTATACCATCTTAATAACACCACCCTCAAAATAGACACAGTCATTAGAAATATGGGTACTTATGTCAGCAAATAGAAAATTCTGAGACTTGCTGTTGCACTTTTAAAGCACATCTCAGTTACAGTTAGAAAATCATTTTACTTGGCATAACTTCTTAGTATTTTCTCTATGTCAAAATATATTATATTTCTACTTTATTCTTCCTTAAATCAACCTTTCATTGAATATAATTCATAGTTTGGTGTATGTACCCCTTTAATCATCTAGATCAACTCAAAACATCTCCATGATTCCTTACTGAGAAAACCACAGGCCTAGGTGACTTGATTTATCCTGTGCTATTATCCCATATCACTTCCACAGAACTAAGGGACAACTAATTCCCTTCTTTAGTTATCCATTCCTTTCTACAATCATCACAATACATGCTGTTATGATTGGTACTTAACACAGCACATCTCCTGTCCTCAGCATACAATCAAACAGAGTAATTCACTTGCAACCTTTAAACCAAACTCAGCAAATGGGTGCACTATCATAAATTCACATATGGGATATGTTGTGGCAGTCTACTTAGTTGGGGGAGCTAGCAGACTCTTATTTGTTTTGGGCGATGTCACTATGCTTCTCAATGGTCGTGAAGTACAAATGGTTAGTATCAGCCTTAAAGATCTATATAAAAGTATTAGTCACAATAAATTACCAGTTTGTGTTCATATGAAAAGGCTACATCAGTTTCCTTTACACAAATTAACACTTTTTTTACTCGTAGCTGGAACAATTAACTGTAAATCATATTTTAGAAGCCAGTATGTTATAATAACAATCAATAAAAAGTATCAATCACATAATAAATTATCTTGTATAAACACATTACCAAATCAATTTTATAAAGTAATTTGAAAAAATATTAACTTCAGTATTCAACAAGGATAGGTCATAGGTTCATTCTAGGCTAAAGACCACCAAGGCCCACCAGGGTCTTTATAAGCCTAGCAGTGCAACCCAACTCAGTTTTGTCTCAGAGTTTCTTGGATGCTTATATGGTGAGCTATATTAATAAGGAGGTAGCTATGGGCTATATGTTTGGGGAGTATCTTAGTTGGGGATTAATTTACTTACTGTTGACCTCTGTCCATCAGAGGCATGGTGGACAGGTCTGGGGTGAATTTGTGATTTCCCACTCAGTGATCAAGGTTTCCTTTGATCAGATTCAGGGATGAACTCTGCTTCATATAGATGGAGAGCTTATTCCATAAGGCAGGGATCCTTTGAGACACATAGTGGTCCCTCCAACAGGTTTTATTTATGTTGCAGACAAAACTCAGGTCCTTAGATCTATTGTTTCTGGTGCTGTTTGTCTTGTGAATGTGCAAGAAATCCATCAAAGCTGGATCCAAGGATGTCTTATATGCTAGGCGTAAATCATGTCTCAGTAACCTGTAGGAGACTGAGTACAGAAATGGGACCTTAAGGCAATTTGTGTAGGACAGGGTATTCATACCCTGGATTCTTCTGGTGAGGAACCTTTGAGGATGTTCCAGCTGTTGCAAGTGCCTTACTAGGCACTTGTCAAAGGGGACATTGCACTCAATGATTTTATTTTATTTTATTTTACATTTGTTTGCCGGGAAGGTCCAGCTGGGCAAGTGCCCGTTTTCGGTGGAGGCCTGGGGAGAAAAGCTCCAAGTTATACAATGATAGTTACAAAATCAACAAAACAGTCTAATATACTCTGGTATATACATTGACGTATACATAAAATAGCAATTCAGACAATTATTAATTGAAAATTAACAAGTAAATAAATAATTGAATATGAGTTATATCAACAGGAGTTTTTGTTGAGATTACAGTACACATATAAGCACACATGTAGTATCTACAACATATAATACATACTGAGAGAGTGTACATTATTCCTTTTGTGGAGGTTCAGTGTTAGATGTTAGCTTAGAGAGCAATCCTGCTAAGTTATACAAGGGTAATGAGAGGGAGATTGGAGTTTAGCTGAGGTTTTAACCTGGGGGAAGGCAGGGGCAAAGCCAGGATTTTGAAAGGTGAGATTTCAGGAGTGATTTGAATTGTTTTGAAGAGGAACTTGAGGCAAGAGCAGTTGGTAGGTCTGATAAGGGCTGAGAAGAGTAGTACTATATCTTCCTTGGCCTGGATGCCATAACCTTCCTTATGAGTTGTTCAAAATGAAATGATTTTCTTTCTGTCTTGGCTACGTGTTGATCAGACACCAGATTACTGTCTAAATATGTTTCCAGATCCCTAACTATGGGTTTCCATCCCTTCTCCATTATTTGCTCAAATCGACACACTTCTAAAACCTGATATAAGGTCCAATTCTTATACAGAATTATAGACCCTATAGCTATACCAATGCATATTTCTAATCAGATAAGTAAGGCATGGCAATATGGATTTGTTTCATGGAAACAAATAACATAGCTGTAGAAGAACTTTCAGACTATTATTTGGAGGCATCACATCCAGCTTCTTGTAATCTTAAACATGATATACTATTATGTTTAGTAGAGGCTTTAGTGGATTTTATGTTGTTAAAATGAAGAAAATATAAAAGCAAAAATCCTTATCACCTATGGCAACATACTTCAGTACATTTAATACTTTATGCAAAGTCACTGAAACTACAGATTCTGTAAATGGCATGGTATCTGAAAATATTACAAAGCTTATATTTTTTTTCCAAAGCTCAGCTGTTAAGTCAAATAAATTTGAACACAGCATTTCTGAAATCTAACTCTCCTGTTCTGGTGTTCCAGAAGAAAAAACAAAGTCACATGGAAATGTGTGTATCTGTGTATCTGTGTGCATTTGTGATTGTGTGTAAAATCAAGTGCTTGTTTTTGCCTAATAATGGTGACCTCGGTGGTTTTAATAGCCAGCAACAGGGGTGCAGATGAATGAGAAACACTATTTTAAACAAGCTTCTTTTTGCAGTCTTTTAATTGCTATTTTGCTTCACTATCAGAAGCATGAGACCAATTTTTTTGAGATCAAACGCTTCAAAAAAAAAAAACTGCAGTTTCAGCAAATAATAGCAAATTCAATAACTTGTTGCTACACTTTTAAAGCATTTTTTCAGAGTGGGGGTGTTCAACTCTCTGCACCTCCTATACCCTTGCTTCTTATATACTTAACGTGAGATGAGTGTATGTGATGTGACAGGCAGTAACTGGAGCAAGCTACTTATTTCATTTTTTTTTTTTTTGAGGAGGCGCCACTTTGAGATTCTAATAATAAATTATGTCATGAGTCTATTAGCTAAGATTAAAGGGATAGCTGTGAATTACAAAACAAAGTAAATATAAACATTTTTGCACGCTGATGATATGTTAATTTATTAACAACATTAACTCAGTTTAGTACACCTTAGAAAAATATAATCAGTTACAAAACAGATTTAAAATTTGATATTGTGCATATGTCCCATTAATACAGAACAAAATTAGAGTATTATCAATGCACACTGATTAAGTATTTTAGGCACTACTTTGTATAGTGCTGTTCCAAAACTTAATAATCATAATAACAATAATAGTATAAACTAGGCATTTATTATGTTAAGCTATTTGTCTTGTTTTCATGTTCTTCTTTTAGGAAAGCAATACATTAAAAATGGTATGATTATCAAAGTACTTACTTTACTTGCAAAATGAATTAACTGTTCCTTGACCAATTAACAGGTCAGATTTGCAGTCACCATCCACACTGGAAACTAATTTTAATGAAGACAATGACTCCTTTACCAAGGTGACAGACTAATTATCGGTAAGCAGAGTTCTCCATTTATTGTCGTTCACCTGTGGAATAAAGGTAAAGGATTGGCATATAACGCAATGACTCTGTACAATATTAATTTGCCTGTTGCACTAAACACTTCTATAAGCAAACAGAAATGAAGGAGAGTGCTAGGTATACAACCAGAGCAAAATATTCTACAATTCTATAGGATTTTAGACACGTGGGGAGGATTTTACAACATTTAACAGTCAACTAGTTCTTAAACACATTTCCTTATTGGAGAGTATATTTTCCTTAATTTAAAATGATTGCTACACTTCCACTACTTTGGTTATTTCTACCTTTCTTTGACCTTTCTGTTCTGTGCAGGTTCTTCTGTGTATACGATATTGGGCTTACATGAAATCTCACAGTACTTTCTTTAGGAATTTGTGTCCCTGGCTCTTGCATCATAGTGACCATCATAACTTTAAATATTAGACCGAGAAAAGGCCTACATTACAACATATTTATTTGTCCTCTATACTCCCACCAGAGTCATAAAGCTTCTGAGTCTCTGGGAATTGACTTTCCTTTTACTATTAATGCCATTCAAAATTGAGAGAACTTCTGAGGCTAGGATTTCTGAAAATCTGATACTGCTGTCATACAGAGTGGGGTAGTTAAGGAGTCACTCCTGCTTCACAATTTTTAGCCTTTACAAAAATCAGTACACTTTATGCAAGTGAAATAAATGGTTATAATATGGTGTGTGTAAAACAAATGCAGACTATGAAAATTACTTAAAAATGTATGTCCGTTGTGCACAGTTGATTAAGGTTATGACCTGCTAACAAGCTATATTCTGCAATCATGGGTTTGATTCCAGACATCTGCCAGTTTGAGATTCTGAGCAAATGCTTAACCATATTGTTCTCCCAGACCACCAATGAAAATAAACACCTGTGTGTGATGAGTTTTCCTGGTTAGAATAAATAAATTAAAAAGTAAAGAAGAAAGGAAATAAAATAAACCTTATTTAAAGTAGTAGGTATGTGAGGAGCACAGCCCTCTCACATGGGGGTGCGTGGGGGTTGTCTTCAAAAAAGTGTTTTTACTGCTTTCATTAGTTTTTTGTAGATCTGAATGGTTCATTAGAACCAATTAGTTAGATGGTTTAAGGGTTTTCTTTTGGTGTAGTTATTTTTCAGTGTACCTTGTCATCGATGAACTGATACAGATCTATTTAGACAACAGTCCAAGTTTGTTATCTATCATTTTAGTAATTTTTAGTTTTATTATTAAAGTTGGTTACGTTTTTCAATAGGATTCGTGGCAGCATTTATTGCCATTATTTCCTGGTGGTTAAGGTCACATGGTGTCGGTCTTTATAGTTTTCATTTTGTGTGCTATTGCCTATTGTCATGGTTTCTATTTAGATATATATTTATATATCGGTATATATTTACATATACACACACACGCACACACACCAACACACACGCGCACACACACACACACACACACACACACACACACACACACACACACACACACACATATATATATATTAAAGGTTTACTATTGTTTATTCGAACGGAAAAACATTTTCTGTTCAAATAAATGAATGGGAATACCAAAAGTAAAAAATAACTACCGTTCACAATGTCGAACCAAATGCCCGATGCATTTGACTCAACATTGTTGCCGAAACCACCACGTGATAGCCATATAGGAGCTGATGTAAATCAAACTCCTATACAGCTATCACATTTTTGCAGGGGGGGCTGTGCCCCCCTGCACCCCCCACACCACCCCACTTATATATTCTAACACTGAGATTGCACTACAGTGGGGATGTGGATACATTTCAACTCCCCGCTGTACCACGATCTCCATGAAGATAGTCTATTTCTACTTCTGCGAATGCAGTTGTGCATTCGCATAAGTGGAGTCGACTATCTGGTGCAAAACTGCTTGTGTGTTTGACATTCTGTTTATCGGCACATTGCAGTCCATAGAATATCATTCGCACAAACAATAGTAAATATATATATATATATATATATATATATATATATATATATATATATATATATATACAGACACACACACACACACACACACACACACACACACACACACACACACACACACACACACACACATATATGTGTGTGTGTCTGCATGTATATATAGGTGATGACCATTACTCATTATTCTTGGATGATATAAGTCTTTCTTTTCTGTAACTAGGATCATAGGATCATAGGAGGTTACTAGGCTAATGGCCCTGGGGCCCTTACAAGCCTAGCCAAGAGTTTATCCCCAAAAAAGAAACCTCGGTCAGCAGCTGTCGCCCCGTCAATGAGGGATAAAGGTGGAACCCCTGGGACAAATTTGTGGTTTCCCATCCACTCATTAAGGTAACACTTGAAGAGGGTCAGCAAGGTACTCTGTTTGACATGTATGGGTAATCTATTCCAGAGACAGGGCAGCCTCTGGTAGACAAACCTGTCTCTCCAGCAGGTTTTGTTGATGTTGCATATTAGATTTAGGCCTATTGAGTGGGTAATATGTGAAGAGTTAGACTTATGGATATGGAGCATCTCTAGTAGAGCAGGGTCCGATATTGCCTTGTAGGCAAGACACAGATCACCTCTGAGCAATCTGTATGATACCGAGTAAAGTAATAGTGATTTGAGCCTGTCCGCATAGGACAGGTGTTGGAGGCCATGGATTTCCTTTGTGAGGTATTTCTGTGGCCTTTCCAGTTGGTGCAAGTGTTTTGAGAGGTACATACCAAATGGGGTGTTATACTCTAATGAGGGAGAAGTACAGAGAGGTAATAACCTCCTTTTTCCTGGATGCAATCCCTTTACTTATGAGATGAACCAAGTAAAAGGCTTTTCTGACTACTGCTGCAACATGATGGATTGAATGTGAGATTGTTGTCAACCTAAGTACCCAGGTCTCTCCCACAGGTTGTGTGCTTGGGGGGTTGCCATTGATGTGCTAATCAGTAGGGGCCATGTTTTTGCCAACTGATATGATAATACATTTTTTTGCATTTAACTTAAGGCCTAGTGATCTAATTTGCTTGTTGAGGCAGAGGAGGGAGATTTTCTGATTTACGATTTGCTCCTTTTTACCCTTGGACAACATTTCCTTCCTTTTGCTGTAAAGCCTGTTGATAGAGGATGTCCACCAGACAGGCTTGTGTTTCCTTGAGGAGCAGGTTTTAGTTCTGTTAGGTATGGCTGAGTCCATGCAGTTGTACAGGTGCTTGTATACTGCACTGGTATAATGTTCAGCATAGTTGTCTGCATCCTCTGATGGTGGGGCGGTGGTGTGAAGCTGCTGATACCCACCATTAGGAGGGTGTAGTCAGCTTTTGAGATGTTTTTTAGCCTGGTTATGGCTGGGGAGGGTTTGGGTGGTATTGAAAGTTTGAACAGACAAACTACTAGATTAGGCACCATCTAACTTAATATAAGAGAATCACTCTAAATACTCCGGGTCTGCTATGTCTCCCTCTACCATTGGGTACTGTGAATAGCTTTGTTCCTCCATCCTCTAGCAACATGGCTCAACAGTTTGTCCTCACTCCATCTGTGACCAGCCTGGTCAAATTAGATGCACTAAGACAGTGTAGCAACTGCTTATGCTTACTAATGTTTCACTACTTCTACGTTGTCACCTCATATTTAGACGTTGTCCTGTTTGATTCTCAGTTAGAGCGTCTTCTGCGTGGAGACATGCGTGAATGGGCGTACCTTCGTTGAAGGTTGTGCGTCAGGGCTGACAAACTCGGCATGTAAAAATCTGCTGCCAATCATTAGTGGATGGAGTTCCGCTGTGGCGACCCCTAACCGGGAAAAGCCGAAAGACACAACAACTTCTACCTGTGAGAAATGTAAATATGTAAGAAACAGGAAGTAAACCTCTGACATCATCCCACTGCTAGTAAATATCAGAGCTCCACAACACTGCATCAGTCATAACAGACCACTAGGCCCGTATAACTTATACTGAGGCTGTAAAAATAAATTTGACTAAGCCTTCTAGAAAGCACTATAACAGATTGCAGCCTCCAGCACACAAAGCAGCACCTACTTTTTCTTCACAAGAACATACTATAAACCCACATAGCTTACTCAAGAGTCGCCAAGAAAGTAGCCCTAAGCTCATAACATCAATGTTTTAGCCAAAGTTGACTCTATAATTAGGCACATATACTCCATGCTCATCAGACTGGACAAGAAAAGGGTGACCATTAGCTGTTTTCTTGCTGTCAGGGTCTGTGATTTCACAAAGGCCCTAATGGCCCATTAAACCAAACAAATGGGAATATGACCTGAGGTGCTCCACCCAGAGAGACATGATAAAACATGCTATGAATGTGTTAGAGGTGTGGACGACACTACTCTTGGGTAGTAACTTGCCTTCATCAAGAATGATGCCTAGCTACCAAGACAAAATAATTGCCTTTAACATTTACATAACTAGTTGACATCATTCTAAGGGATTCCAATATGTGCCAGCCTTGGATGAGATGGTAGATAAGATGTCCTGTTTTCACATGGATGGCTTACTCTTCTCATATCAGTACATCCATATACTGGCTAAAGCCTTTGTTGTCCTCATAGTGCCTTTTATAGGCAGCATCTCCCTGATGGACATTCCTATATAGCAAATTCATACCCCAGTTCAGACAACATCATGGTGACACACACTATCCAATCCTGAGTCTAAACAGAAAGGTGCCTGAACTTGAGGTTCTCCTGCAACATGAACACATTCAGTTTTGTGTGGTTACTGAGATATAGTTTCAATACCGTAACAGCACTTCCCCTATACCAAGGTATAGTGACTATAATGCCTTCAGAACCTAGGGAAGCTATGGAGAGAGTATCTGTATTTGTCAGAAAAAAATCACCTTATATAAAATTACCCACAAGGTTAGTCTGGAGATCATATTATTTCCTTGCTATGTACAGGTCTCCATCAATCTCATCCAAAGGTCATGGAAATTACCTTAACACCATTGAGGGGTTAAATATCAAACCAAATAACTTTTTGTTATGGGTTTTAATAGGCATATCTGCATCTCTAAAATGCATATGCTCAGCATTTCCTGGACTTTATTAATGCCACTGCACTGGAACAAATTATAAAACTACCCACTACAGGTTCTAATCTAATTGACCTGGTTCTTACCAACCTAGTCCTTGCCTGTACACCACCCCACATCTCCTTATCCCTAGTTAAGTCTGTTCACAAGTCATTAGTCTTTTTGGTCAGGCCTAGGGGTACCCTCATGACCACCAAATAAGACCATCTTTAGGGACTTCATGAGGGTAAGCCTACTTCAACTTGTGTGCAAAAGTCCCAAAAATCCCCTGCAAATGGACATAGCCGAAAGAGCTGCCATATTAACCTATGACTTTTATCAGCACCTAAGCAGCTCTGTAGAGATGTCAGTACATGGCCGCCCTAAGTAAAATGGCAAATTCAGGAATAAACATTTCTAGTGGAACCCCTGTATCAATACACTGTATAACTAAATATGGAAAATGATTACGAAAACTTGCAAGAACTCCCCATCCCTTTATCCCAAGACTACACTGAGACATTCCACCAAGTTAATTGAGTGGTATAAAAATTAATTGCAAAGCGTAAGCTTAAGGTTGCCACAAATACCAAAGAAAAATACAAATCCTTCTTCATTTATGCCATAACAATAAAGAATAATGAAATAAACAGGAACAACCAACAGGTAGACGTGCACCGTTGCAGCAAGCAAACCTCAGCAAAAATTAATAAAAAGCAACGATACCACGAAGTACGGCCCCAAATAACATATACTAAAAAACAAACTGATTTATTTACCGGTAAGTGCTTTCACCACATCATGTGGCTTCATCAGACCTTGAATACAATGTAAAACGAATTATAACAGCTTAATATACTCACAGTTAATGTTCCTATTTTTCAAAACTCTAATCACTAACATCCCATTTTGCTTTGCGTCCTCACGTACTATCAGTGACGTCAGCATATATCCCCACTATTTTTTTAAAAAGCATATTCTCTCAAAAACAGCATTTTAACATTTATATTCCTAAAAACATTTATCAAATTATATCAAATTATACACACATATAACCGGATAAAAGCTTGCATACTATCATATAGATAATCTGTGAGTATATTAAGCTGTTATAATTCTTTTTACATTGTATTCAAGGTCTGATGAAGCCACATGATGTGGTGAAAGCTCTTACCAGTAAATAAATCATTTTTTTTTTTAGTATATGTTGTTTGGAGCCATGCTTCATGGTATTGTTGCTTTTTATTCAATAAAGAATAATGTCCAACATGCACTGAGATTATATATAATGATGTCACATTTTCCACTCATAAGGATAAATCCAATATATTAGCAAACAAATCTACTGCTAACTTTATCCTACCCATTGCTGCCCCCAGTATCCATGAAAATTTTGTTTCACCTGAAATCATCATGGAACAAATGTTAAAATCCTTGTCAAAGACTAAAAAGGAATGCGTCTGTGAGACTAGTCAACACACTAGGTGCATTTTCATCAGTGTCACGTATGTATTATTTGAACCACTGCTTGTACTTTTCAATAGCAGCATGTCCACAGGGTTTGTGCCTGATGGCTGGACAGCAGACACTGTGACTCCCCTACAAAATGTTGGTCCCACTACAGATCCAGGCAATTATAACAGCCCCATCAGCCCCACCAGCCTTATACACAAAGTAATGGAATGCATCATAGCTTAATTCATTTATGCAGACACAGGGAACTTAATAGAGCCAGAGCCCAATCAGTTTGGTTCTGTGAAGGGCAGGTCCTATCTCCAGAACCTAGTAGACTTATTTGAAAAGACTGCAGAGGCTGGCAACAGTGGTCACTCAGCGTACACTGTTTATCTCAATCTGGCTAAGGCATTTGACAATATCCCCCATGCTGGTATTCTTAAAAAAGTTAGACAAACAATGTAAATCCCTGTGTTATCTGCTGCACTGCAAACTACCTGTCTGACAGATCTTAGATTATGAAAGTTGCTGGTACCTCTTTGAAAATAAAATGTTTAATACTGTGGTATCATTGGGATCAGTGTTGACACCTCTCCTTTTTAGCATTTATTTTACAGACATCCAGTCCAATATTCCAGAAGTGTGTTTGACTAAGTTTCCTGATGACTGCAAGCTGCAAACTGTTTTTTGCTCACCACAGATACGAAACATCTTCAGCAAGGGTTGTGATATGCACCATGCCTGATGTACTGAAAACAGACCTGAGTTAAATGTAAAATACTGCAGCATAATAGCATTCAGTAAAAAGTCTGTTCCCACCTCATATGTCTTAAATGGCACTCCTCATCAAACAGACACAATCATAAGAGACCTGGGTACTTTTGTGGACAATTCTCAATAATTTGATTATCATGTTTCAGTCAGAAAATCCTTCTGTCTCTCCAAATTAATTTAGAAGTGAATACCTGCATGAATCAAATATGTCATCATTCTACATTACTCTTCCAATATCAGACCCAGTACTGAATACAATGCCCCCTTTTATGTGATGAAATCAAAGCATATTGTGTAACTACAAAGTCCCTTAAGATAATTTGCCAAGAAAATCATTGGCCCTGAATCTTTCAATTATCCCGATTGACTGGCACAACTCTCATTACACTCAGTAGTCTACAGGCTGTCTCAAGGTGATCTGTGTCTTGTTTTCTAAGCTTGTTTTTTGAGCTGTGAAAGACCCAACCCTATCTGTCTTTCTCTTTCTTTATAAAACCTGTGGCTCTACAAACACATAAATCTACACCAACAAATAAACAAGACTTGCTGGACATAAATTCCTAGCTCAAAGTATTCCCAGCCTATGGAATAAGTTACCAGTAAAGGACTGCCAGCTACTCCATGTGCACTGCAGTGCAGTCTGGGAATTTACCCTTTCCATGCTACTGTGTGATCTTGGAGTTTGTATATATAATTAGCAGTGGGTCTGGGGGTGAATGGGTGATTGTCCCTTATGTAAAATAGGGTTTCTTGTTTTTCCACTATTTTGCGATTCGATCCCAAAATATCACTCTCTTTAGGTCACTCTTTGGAGTGTTCAGTTTGTTTAGGTAATCACGTATATAATATTAGTGTACTGACGTAAATTGACTTTAGTATGCCTTCAGTCAAAATGTTGACAAAAAATAATAATAATAAAAAAAAAATCACTGGTAATGTGTGCAGTTTATGTTTCTGACCATGCAAATTAAAAATCACATTTGTTTGCAGAACAGCAAGACCCCTTGCACCCTGCCACATCTCCCTACTACTTAAATTTACCAACTCTGAGATCACACAGTGCCTGAAAAGGGCATATTCTCCAACCCCACTATTAAGTGATCTCACATAAAAGTGAACGGATTTCCTGTTGACCAAATTAAGCAGGTAGGAAAACTGTTGACTAAATCCATCTCAGGGCTCCCATATATACATACATACATAAGAAAGAGACAGAAAGATAGACAGAAACACCCAGACCTGCACTTATTTAAAAATGCAATCTAAAACAAAAAAATAAAAACACACATACCACATTTTTCATTCATTATAATCCACCCACAAACTTCACATACAACCCCAAAAGTTACCCTGCCTATCTAAAGCAACACCCCACAGAAAATAAATGTGTTCTTTTTGGAATAACAGATTTTCAAATTCAAGAATAAAAATTAAAGAAAACATTAACTGCAACTTACTATTGCTAGCAAAATGCACACAAAATTATCTAGATGAACTAAAGATAAACTAAGAGAAGATTAAACTGTAAAACTAACAAATTCTAAAAAAATTGTCTCTTCAAAAAAATAAATAAATAAAATAAAAACCACTAACATTTATTTCAGCAAATGCAGCAGAAAGCCACTCAGGAGACTTTCCGTTCATAAAAAAACTTTGCATTCACCAAAGGCCCTCACTGGATTCAGAAAGGGCTTCCACTGGTGAACACCCTCTCTGATTCAGGATATGGGCCATAGAATACCTTTTAACTTACTTTTTCAAGAGTGGGATAGGCAAAATAATGGAAGAATGAAGACACAAAATCAGAAACAACTTTTAAATGTTATGCTTCCCTTAAAAAGCTAAAAGAGCAAAAGAGTTGACATCACAAAGTAGTTTTTAAACCCTAACAAGTATGAAACTCTAATGTCTGACTATATACTTCCCTGATTATTACAAGGGACCAGGTGAAAATAACAGCTCGAATCAAGGACAATCTGATAAACTCAGTGATGGTTAAGGCATGAGTGTCTGCTCGCTGTGTGTGTGTGTGTGTGTGTGTGTGTGTGTGTGTGTGTGTGTGTGTGTGTGTGTGTGTGTGTGTGTGTGTGTGTGTGTTTGTCTGTGTGTGTGTGTGTGTGTGTGTGTGTCTGTCTGTGTGTGTGTCTGTGTGTGTGCATGTGTGTGTGTATGTGCATGTGTGTGTGTGTGTGTGTTTGTCTGTGTGTGTGTGTGTGTGTGTGTGTATGTGCATGTGTGTGTGTTTGTGTGTGTGTGTGTGTGTGTGTGTGTGTGTGTGTGTGTGTGTGTGTGTGTGTGTGTGTGTGTGTGTGTGTGTGTGTGTGTGTGTGTGTGTGTGTGTGTGTGTGTGTGCGTGTGTGTGTATGTGCATGTTTGTGTGTGTGTGCGTGTGGGTATCTGTGTGTGTCTCTGTGTGTGTGTGTGTGTGTGTGTGTGTGTGTGTGTGTGTGTGTGTGTGTGTGTGTCTGTGTGTGTGTGTGTGTGTGTGTGTGTGTGTGTGTGTGTGTGTGTGTGTGTGTGTGTGTGTGTGTGTGTGTGTGTGTGTGTGGGTCTGCGTGCATGTGTGTGACTGTGACAGAGTGAATGGGGTTAATTGTGCCAATGTGATGCATGGACCACTAGAGGTAATCACTACAAGAAAGTGAAGATTACCACTAATAGTACCACCATAAAATTCAGAGACATGCAAATTAGTCAATAATGAGGTCTTTCCTCATTGTCGCTAATCATGTCTCGGAATCACATTTCCCACATTTGTGTAAACTGACCATTTTGGCAACAACAGTTTACCTGAGTGCAAGGAAAGTTTTTAGAATCCCAGCCCTGTTCAGTAGTGAGAGCAATTAAGTTAGCCCATTGAAGTCAATGTGAAACACTAGTCTTATATATTACAAATACATCGAATAAGGGGAGTCTGCTTTGAGTGATAGATGAAATATCTCATCCTGTAACTTTAGAAAGACTCATACAAGCTGAGTTGTTCACAGTGTAATAATTTAAACATCCTGTAGTGGTAGCCCATGGGATATTGTTTGGAATATTTTATAGGCACCTTAATATTTATGGGCATCAGACAGAGTTTTAAGCCCAATTTTTTCTCAAGTATAGCCAAACAATCCAGTTATGCTGTACCGATGAGGTCACTAAAAGTCTGAAAGATGATATGTCTACAGCTAGTGGGATTTGGCTTTTATGGCCTGAATGTACCCACAAAGACTTAAAACTTAAAAAGTCATGGGCATTTGGAAGCCATGTTCCTAACTCATTACAGCCAAGTGCCTCTCCAGGAGTTTCTGCAGTTACCTCCTACTGACACCTCTAGCGTCAAATATTACTTGTTCATATTTGCATTACTAATTCCAAAACCTTTCTACATATAAGGTATCTGAAGATGCCATCCTAAAGCATACATGATGGCAACCACAATTGTATTGATATTCAACATCTGTCTAATGCAGCTAAAGAGATATTAAATATTATTTGTATACTGTTTATTTGTGTTGTAATAATTTTCATATTTCTCTAAATATCTCAAAATTCTGGTAACACACATAGAGCTGCATATTATCATACAACAACTCACAGATGTATGAAGAAAATCCTGCTGGCAGTATGTGTCTTGCTTGAATGGTTACTGAGATATCTTAAGCTGTTTATACAAAATTACAAAATGAATATTCACTGCCTTTATTTTGGCTTATAAAATCCAGTTTAAAGCATCAAACTGAATGAATGCCACTAATGTAAAAAATTATTTATCCTGAGCAGTTTGCAATTTACAGTTTTTTAATAACAATTACAGTTCCAGAGAAAAGAATGTTTGAACTGTAAGGTGATAACTTCATTTTTTCAAAGGCTCACGCCACACCCACTGGGATAATACAGTACTCACACAAAAGTGCTGTACTGGTGGGAATGAGATAATTTGCATATACCCCATGAGCCTCCACTACAAGAGGTTTAAGGTATTACACAGTAAAAACTCTAGCTTGGCTGAATTGTTCTTGCAGTGTTTACTGAATGGTTTGTCTGTGTGAACTTTTTACCCCTTGCTTGGATACTGTAGGTTCAGGAAATGATTCCCGATAAGATGTTAACTACTCATCGTGAAACTACAGTATAACCTCTGTTTTTCTGTGCATTGTGTACACACACACACGCACACACACACACACACACACACACACACACACACACACACACACACACACACACACACACACACACACACACACACACACAAACTCTCAACATCTTTACCCCTTAGAACCCTTCAGAACAACAATGGATTCCTAAAGACCTAGGAATCAGACCCTTCTCTTCAATCAAGCAACAAGCAGGGTTTTTTAAGCCTGGATTTCTGTTCTGTACTAAATAACCTTGCAATATCATACATAAGAAAAGCAAACAGTATCAGTGCCATTATATCTTTGTTCAGATATACACTTCCTTTAGTCATCTTAAACTTTGAGCACAATATGGCCTTCATCCAAACTACTACTAACAATTTGTGGTCATATCTGTCTCTCAATGTTGAGTGAATCCCATGTTTTCCTTGTAAAAAATCAACCGATTGCCAATAATAACATCATTACTACTTTATTCTGTTATGTTCAAACTACTATATGTGCATTACTGGCCACCAGTTACCAAGAAGTTTTAAATTAAGATGTCGTTATCCACTCAGAAAGAGTTGAAAGGAGTATTTTCTCGGATAAGCTCATCATTCAGCCTTGTAATAATGGATCGGGTTTTCTCTGAGATCCTCATCTTCCAGGAACTACCTTCTTCAAGACAACAGGTCTAGCCAGGTCTTTATCACCTTTCATGCCAGGGTAAGGAGCACATGTCTGATGTTTGTAAATCTTCCTGTTTTTGACACAAATGTTAATCATTTGTCGGTTCATACCTAGTCTAGACTTCATACAGAATCTGTGTCATGACATTTCATTTACTACTGTGTTATATGGATCTGAGGGGTGTTGGTCATACCTGGATTGGACCAGTAAAAGAAAAATAAGAGGGGAGTTAAGGTGTATCCTTAGCAAGATTGATTCTGGAAGAAAAGAGGTAACATTTGCACACTATAGGGTCCTGGGAGACCACACCATGAGTACTGTGTGCAGTTATATAGGCTTATAAGGAAAATTACTTCAGGCTGTTGGAAGAAACAAGAGGAAAGCTACCAGAAAGATGAAGGGGAAGGAATATGATCAGAAGATTTACCTTCAGTAGATCCACCAACATGAATGTCGACATTCTGAATTTAAACCACTGTACATCAAAAAAGGAAATGTTAACTTCCTAGTATGAATCTGCCAAGGCTGCTTCTCAGTGCATGCAAATATTCCTTCAAAAAACCCATAAACAATATCCCTGCATTTGGTGGGGTGCACATCCCTATCCCCTGCTAATTATGTATACTAACTCCAAGACTGGACATTCCCCAAGGAAAGGGAATATTCACCTACCCAGGGACTGTCGATCTCACACACCTGTCAACTATTTGTATAGTCGACCAAATGCAGTCCATTAAACAGATGCTAACCAAAATCCTATCGATCAAATGAAAGGAGCCAGATCAGAGGCTAGTGGTGTTACAATTCTTCTCACTTGAGACCAGAAGAGATGGGGGGGCATGGTGATAGCAGTTTGCAGGATGATGTGAGGGAGATGTTTAGAAGTCATTTTAATTAGGACAGATAGGAAACTAGGGCACGTGGGCATCGGATTATAAAGACATTTGCACAGAGTGGGTAGTGCAGTGGACTCATGGAATGGACTACCAGAATGGGAGGTTCAGAAGAAATCCACAAAGGCATTCAAGCAGACATGGGAAAAGTAGAGAAAGGGTGAGGGAGATAGTAGCAATAAAGGGAACAAAAAAATGCTCAGGCACTTAAAATAGCAAAGTAGATAGGAGTCATTGTTTCCTTCTGCCATTAAGCAGACATGAAGCAACGGTATTTATTTACATTTATGGATTATGAAATGTTACTGCACAGTAGTTGTAGATACACATTAATGTACATTTTTACAATTTTGTAGGTATTACTATAAAGCTAAACTGTAATTTATAAATTATATTTACTTGTTATTGTTCACATTAAGACATTGATGCATATGTTAACTTTCCTGCTCACATTTATTCACTAGTAATATACAACTTCCTTTTGTATTTTTCTGCCTCATACAAACATCCTTTAAATGTGTTTTCCATTTAAGTTGTAAACTTTACTTATTCATTCTTTCTTTCTTTCTCTTTTTTTTGTTTTAGATTTTTTGGAAATCCAAATATTGATACCTTTCTGGTTGTCATAACATTTTTTATGAACTCTATAAACATTGTGCTAACACAATTTACTTGCGTGTTTTGGCCTAGTTCATAGGTAATACAGTTTTTACATTAGTTCTCAGCCCAGTTAAAAATAAAAAAATAAATAAAAAATAAAAAATATAATGTGGTATCTAATGCTTGCATTATACTCTACTACACTCAGGTTAACCAGCTGATACGATATCCACAGGTAAGCCGGATCTCTATAAACAGAAGGATGTTTTGCTGGTTCTTCAGAAAGGTATGTAGTGGGTATAACAGGAATGTTGCATGGAAAGATAGTGTCAAGCAACTTTTCTTTGGTGATTTTTATAGTTGCTAGGTACAGCTCTGCAATATTTTGTTTTATTTTCCTTGCTGCAATTAACCATACAAAGTATTTTGCTGCTACATATCTAGATGTATCCTGTATTATCCTCCTGGATGCTGCACAGAAATGCATACTAATTTTTTCTTAATATGCAAAAAACAAAGTAATAGTCACAAAACAAATGCCAGAAGTTGTAAGGTAAAAGATGGTTTTATTCATATACTTTTGAAAAATGAATGAAGATTATTTATGACAATTCATATCAGTTTATGGAGCAAACAGGTAAACTGGAATAAGACAGAATGTTGCTCCCTAAAAATCTGTCTTTATTCCATCCATGTGTGAACTTCCTGTCTGCAGTATAGTTTGCCTTCAGACAGCCCTCCATAGAAGAACTGACTCCATGACCTCATACACAGGTCAGAGTGCAATATGTGAGCTCATTCAGCAAGTATTCCTAGGAGGGTTACTAATTCCAGGGAGCTGATCTCTCCGTAGAGATGACCTCACATTTTCCAAAGTTCATTTCTTAAGCTGTGTTTTCAGTTTTAAGACCTGCATCAGAATTGTCATGCCCCTGAGCTTAGCAGGTCGGTTTTGTCTTCAGTTTACCCGTCACCTTTTCGTCACTGTCTATTAACCTTATTATACAACAATATCAAAATGTTCATTCAGCTTTCATATGTAACTTTCTTTTTGATGGATGTAGTTTATGTATCTGATTCTGACAATTTTCCTCTTCTTTCTCCACCAGTTTTCCTTCATGAGTACTAAAACTCTAAATATCAGATCTTAGCTAGCATTTTTGTTCCTTTTTTCTTTAGCCTTTCTGCCTTTTAAATCTTTCCATGGTACTCACGTTTCACATATTTTCATAATGTTGGCATTACTTAGTACTCTAGTTCACATTTTGACATGTTACATGAGTACCATCTGTTTCTTTCATATGGGTGTTGTGTGGACAGATAAAAACAAGCCAAGTAAGTGTGTTCGTATCTACCATTTCTATATCTATTTCCTAGAAATAGCTCATACTTGATGTAAAGCACCTGGTCATTCAGACATCTGGCATGGTAGACAAATTTATAAGCTTTTAGTCTGATTCATATCACCGCTATGTGTGATTATGTATGATTACCCCTGAAAGATTTTCCTACATTGATTTCAGGTCATTCAAAACTTCATTAATATTGAAACTAGAGGAATGCCTTTCTTTTAGAACAAAAACACCTTTTAAAAATGTTGTATCTATGAAATATTTGACTGTACTACATAGTCTGCCATGTTTAACTGGTACAGAAAAATATTCAGGAAAACACGTAATATAAAGTATATTTCTGAAAAGTGGTCAAAATGTGGTTCATTACTGTGTCCTACTGAGTCTGAGCTTGAGACATTTTGTTTGTCACTTTCAAGGATTTTTAATGCTTGGAGTTTAAGGGTTGCATCCCATTTCCCCAAAGAATTATAACAATTTCCAAGAAGGCCACCATTTCTTAGATAAAATGGATATATTGTTGGTGGCAACATCACAATATTTAGGCTAGTTTTTTCAAAAGGAAACCTTATAAGTGTATACAGTTCAAAGCAGATAGGTGCACAGCTGTACTACTGACTGCTTTCTGCTTCTTTTGTAGTACGTAAAATATCATTACTGTAATAGCAGCTTTTGTTATTAACATGTTGCACAATGTCTGGTGGAGAAAATGTGAGTTTGTTTTCTTTAAAAAAATCCACTTTCTCCAAGTTTGTGCAACCTTGTAGGTAATATGTAGGCAGATTAGTTGTATGGGGGCACAGTACAGGAGGTGCAGTGGGGAGGTGGCAAGACTTCCTGCAAAAATAAGTTTTTTACTGTTCTGTGATTTTTGTTGTGCTGTATTTTAAATTTCCACATTCAATGACTTTGATCTTTCAGTTACAATCCCCCAGATTTACTATTCCTCCATGCAGGACTAGCTTAGTCCTTCATGGAGGCAGACATTTAGGAGCAGGATGGCAGCGCGCCATGCATAGTAATGAGGCGCGCTGTCTGAGCTCCTAATCTTACAAGGAGCATGTAAGAGTGCAGGGGGCGTGTCTGAGAGCAGAGTTCTCAGAATATACATGCCCCCGCAATGAAGAACAGTAGAAAGGTGTAGGAAATTAGCAAGGCCACTCATAGGTGTCCGTATATCCTGACCAACAGTCCCCTTGGGTACAACAGCAAAAGTATACAGAAATAAAATGAACACTTTTTTTTTAAAATCCAATTAAAGCTAACCATGTGTGCCAATTGCTTAGGTATGGTTAATGCAGCTTAAATGGCTGAAGAGGATAACAAGGAAAATATATGCAAGCAAAGCAGCATCACAATAGTGTAGTGGTTAAAGCATTTGCTTTATGAGCAACCATTCCCAGTTCGAGTCCCACTGCAGCGCATTCAATTTTCCGTCGCAAAGCACATTATGACTAATATTTTTGTTGCATAACCCACTAAATAACATATATTTATGAACTGGAGTACTGCAGTAAATGCACATGTGAGGTGTCAGTGTCATAATGAATAAAGCACTAGTAAGCAGGTTTAAGCACCAATATGCAGTAGTAAGCATATTTAATCACTAGTAAGGGAGCTTAAGCCTGTTTGCACAGCGATAAGCAATGCACACACAGGTTAAGCAATTCTGAAGCTAACTCTCTGTAAGCATATGTAACCAGAGGTTAGCATTGCTTACCCTTGCTCCAACCCACGCAAACCCACTTAGAACTGCTCAGAAGTGTCTTAATCACTCTCTATCCAATGGCCCTTGTTCTGCCCATCAACAAAGTGAACAGCCATGCAAGTCTCAAACCCAGGACCCTATACACCACAGTCACAGTAGTTAACCACCAAGCCATCACAGAAGTACAGAGGAATGAGGCATCAGCAAACAAGTCTTCACCATAGTAAAATCAAACTGAACCTGTGAAAGGAATCAGTATACAGACATATGTGCCTTAACCCACTACATAACATAAATATGTGAACTGGAGTAAAGCAGTAAGCCCAGAAGTCAGGTGTAATTGTAATAGAGCGTTGAAGTCCCCAGTAAAACACAAGGACCCCATACAATGTACGCATACATGAATCATGGATACCAGGCATACATATAAGGTGTAATGAATAATAACTCAATGCCAAAAAGGAATTATAATGCAAAGTCTAATGTAAGCAACACTAAGCATTACACAGGCCAGTTTAGGAGGTGTAAGCAATGTGTAGGCCAGATAACTCAATGTGCCCAGCGTTATACCCCTTTAAACAATGCCAACCGTAGATAAGCAGGTTTGCCCATTGCCTAGCCTTTTCAAAACTGGCCAATCACATAAAAGTGTGGAAAATCAGCCCTACTTAAACCCAAGACATGAGAATACATCTCATAACTGGTTGTAGCTTCCCCTTGCAGGCACAGTGGCAGTAAGGGGAGAAGGTGTGTGCTTTCGGGTGCAACGCTGATGCATCCAGGAGTCCAGAGTCATGGCAGGACTTCTTGTCAAAGACCATGATCAGAGACTGTTGCAGGGCCAGTACCAGGGCTCCCAATATAAGGCGGAGGCTTGGGTCCATCTCACCCATGACCTCACCAGTGCCACTGGCATACCCCAAACTGGAGAGCAGGTCAGGCATCACTATGCCGACTTGACGTGGCGCAAGGGGGACCTCTTGTACCAGTGGATCCAAGAGGCTAGAGCAGCAGGGGATACTCCAGTTGTGTGTAAGTATCACCCACTATGTGTGTAATAATTGCAAGCTCAGGTATATCATGGAGAGGTATGGCTATATATTCCTCTTATGTCCCCCACAGCTGAAATGGAGCGGGCCGAGAACCAGTAGGCCCACATCAGTTACCTGGCGAGGTTGCGATGCCATGGCAGGTCAGTTATACTCATGCATTTACTGTCATAGGAAATAAAACTAAAAGTAGTAGTAAACCAATTGCCTGCATAAAACTTGTATTGTTCAAGGCAAGTACTGCATACACTGGAAAATATGGCAGGAAGAGTCTCACATAGTATGTATATAAATAGAAGCATAACAGCCTGACAATGACGATCTAACTGCTGGACTGCATGTGTATACTCTGGTATAATATGGTAAGGTAGATTTGCAATCATGTAGTACTACTGTTGTATTAAGCACTGTTACTCACACAGTGCACCATAAATTGAATGTGTAGGAATGCCTGTATATGACTGGTGTAATCCCCAGTGGCCATTTAGCACAACTAAGAGACACATAGACAGAAAACAGGAAAAATGGAGACAACAAAACCTAAATTGCACATGCAACTGAGATGTGAACTGTTGTTTTGTTTAGCACACACAGCCATGGTTCAAATCCGGCCAGTGGTAGTAGTCTGCATACAGAAATATACCCCACAACTGTACAGATATGTCCAGAATGTCCAGTAAAGTGGCCCATATCTGTTGCCTATCAACCTGTCTCCCTGGAAAATCAGTGGGATGACCCCAGACGTATAGGCAGCAAACAGGAACTACAACTGACTGACACACATCTTTGAGAACAAAGCTGGCACACTAGCAACTCCCCAAAACCTTATGAGACTAAGAAGCCACGTATGTCCCATTTACACCCCAACTTGTCAAGCTATGACCAGAGTGTGTACAGTAACAGAGTGAGATGTATGTGCATAATAGGAATGTGGAGTCTGGCACTGTGTGTGGGAACATTCAGGTAGTGCTAACAAACAATTCTCCCACAGGTCTGCCAGATACCAACACTGTGCCCAGAAATATAAGAATGATACCCTGTACTGGTACTGTTTACATTGGTATTGTATGGCATTGCGACTGATGCAGTTGCTATGGTCTGTTGATGTTGACATCTGTAAATCAGGCATCAGGCATTCACCAATGACAACTGTCCACATATCATCCGATGTATGTGTTGCTGAAAAACATAGGGGATGTGAGAAGTAAAGCTGACATAATTGACACAGTACTACACATTTCGCAATGGGTTGTACACTTGTGAGTTGTGGTGCACAGTACATGGCAGGGTGCAGAACAGGTGCACACTAATACTGTGTACATGGGTGCAGTGGTATCCAGGGGAAGGGGCATCACCTAGTGACACAGTACATGCATCACACACATGTATACTGTTGCTAGCATGGATTGACTATAGATGAACTGCATGCTGTTCTGTACCATATGTTCTACATGTTGACAGATGGGTAATAGGAGGACTGTGTACTATCATTGTGCAACCTCACCTGTATGTGTGTGTGCATCCTGGTGGTTAGTTAGTTTATCTGCAGGGCCACTCTGGTGAAATGGAGGGAGGTAGATGCATGTAGGATGCGTGTGTACATGTGAGTGTTTGAGTGGGTGGCCATGTATGCACATGTAAGATTGTGGGGTGTTCATACAGCTGTACCTCCCTTTGGGACCATGCAGTACATGGACATGGACTGCCACATTACACACCAGGAATACCTGTCATGTGTGTAATTACAGGACAGCAAATAGTATAATATGGTCTGTAGCATGGAACAGGCATCCAGAGGGAAGGTAGACACTAGGCATACCCTTAATATCGCAGTCAGCAGAGAGGTCATCTACAACCCACACATGCAGCAATACAGATGCATTGGGGAAGTACTAGTCAACACCAGGGAGTGTATACAAATATTACAGTTGTCACATGATAGGCTGAAGAAGCAGCATATCTGGCATGTACTGAGCATTACATACACATGACACACCAGTGCAAGATATTATGGATACAACATAGTAGCCCACACATATAGGGGCCATGCACATCATGTCCAGACATACAGAGGGTGCATACCGAATGACAGCAGTGAGGCCATGTAAAACCACTACACACAGGTCAGGCAGGGAAAGTAGCAAAAGGCCTTGTGTTGTGGCTGCTTGTGTGGGCATTTAGAGGCCTGAGATGTTAATGAGTGGTATCAATGTGTATATGTTAACAAGTGTGATGCAGGATGGGGTAACGCATGGCCATATACGTGGGACTGTCTGTAAAGCCATGGACAGGTAGTTATTATGGAGGTGTGTGTGTGTGTGTGTGTGTGTGTGTGTGTGTGTGTGTGTGTGTGTGTGTGTGTGTGTGTGCGTGTATACCGTTAGGCAATGCTGTACAAGTTTTAAAGTGCATTTAATGTTTTCCCTCACAGGTGGCAAGGTGGGTCAGGGTCCCTCCTGCATGCAATCTGATGGTGGGCATACAGATACCAAAGATGATGATAGTACTGTTGAAGCACAGGTGGGGTTGTCAGGGTCCGACACTGCACCAACATTTGACATCCCCCTTTTAGCCACTCCAACCCCGCACACAGTTTCAGTGCCTACACATACCCCATCACCAGTGGCCATAGCTGAGGAACAGCTGGCATTTGGTGGCAGTGCACAGGGAAGTGTGGTAACCATGCCTACTGTGTCAAGTCACAGTAGGTATAGCCATATGTCAGGCAGGCCACCACATAGGCAGATGTCCCAGGGTGCTTGTGGTAGGGCCGCTGGACATCATGCCCCTGGCAGAGGCGACATAGCTGGCACCAGTAGAAGCATGTTTCAGGCTGTCATGGCAGTGCAGGCATGTAAGGAACATTATCACAGACAGGGCCTGAGGCTGCAGAGGGCTGCTCTCACATCTTCAAATGACAACATCCATGAACTGGCTGGTGCCATCCATGGATTAACTGAGTTCATGGATAGACGGTCTGGCGAGATGATGGCCCTCATCAACCGTGGTCTGTCCATGCTTGAACTTGTGGTGGGAGTGTGGTGAAGGCCGCATGGATTTAGGCCAGCAATGCCAACAGCTGGTAGTCAACATGGACATGCAAGGACGCCAAGCGGCTCCAGTAGTGGCAGTAGCAGCCCTGGCAGTGCAGGGGTTGTGCTGTCTACACCACACCTCAGCAGGCCACATGCACATGGTCCTGGTCAATCCCAGGAGGGACCTGGTACCAGCAGACAAATGTCATCAGCAGGTGAGGGTAGCACATCGAGGCCTGTACTTGGATGTGCCCGTGAAACCCCTGGCAGGCACAGTCCACGTGTCCATGGCCGGAGGCAGTGAACTGCACACCTTGCCAAGTATGGTCTGCAGCTGTCCATAAACACCTGTGCAGTGCAGTCACATGGCAGAACTGTGTGCATGCATGCCCACACACTATGCAAACACACTTAGGGCAACCGCATACCTACACACACCACATCACCTCGCCCAACTCCCAACAGTACACCCCTCACCCACACACATGGTATCAAATGTATGGCCCACCCTTGGCCTCTGGAAAACCAACAACGTACCCTGTGCATATGATGATACCTGTGCTACATCCCTGTCATCCATACCATCAGTGCAGGGACAGGCTGATATGGTTCTGATGCACACAGTGACTGTACTACAGTGTACCACAGTACAGCAGTGTAACATGTTGTAGGGTGTAGAGTGTAATGCATATTTGGCGGGTAGTGTAGACGTCCAGCAATGATGCATTATAGCTGTTAGTAATACTGGTTGATTTCAGTCCCTATAATGTTATCCATTTGTGTTGTAGGTGTACATGTGTCAGCATGAGGATGTTCTGCAGTCATATTACACATCGGGGTATGTCACTATGGTGACACCACGGCTGTGACATATCTGGGGTACAGTCGAACACATTTCACAGGTTACTAAACTGGTTATAGCCTGTGCCACATGAACAGGTGGCCTGCTGAGACATGTATACCCTGCAAACTGATGTAGACCCATCCACATACACGCACACTGTTACTTGGCAACACTGGGACTAGACACCTACCTAGCTATGTAGTTATACTGAAGTGGGTGGCTTACTTTGCACACACCACACAGCGTTTAGGGTGAGGTGTGTCCCAGGTTACAAGTTATCTTGCAAAACACCCCCCGACATATACAGTATGCAAATGGGGGATGTAAGCTGATTTACCCACTGGTAAGCACTGCCTACACCGTGTATGTGCCCATACATTTATCCATAGCTTAGGATCATTTAGCTTCAAATAAACCTGTGCAAACATGCTTAAAGCAGCATAAAACTGCCTTAACCACTCTGTATCTGACAGCCCTTGTTCTGCCCAGCAACAAAATGAGCAGCCCTTGGAGGTCTTTAACCCAGGACCTTTACACTGAAGTCACAGCACTTAGCCACTACATAATGACCACTATGAAGACAGCTGTTGTTTTACCAATATAGCTGTCAATACACATGTTGAGTAGTATTGAACAATTGCCTTTCGTTCCTAAATTGTGTAGTCCTTGTTAATAATATGACTGTTGCATCACATATGTTTTATCATAATGTGCACATAGCAGATACATATGGTGTGATACATGTGGGAGTGTATACACAACCGTGACTTTTACTCATGACAGGAATATGGTCATATACATATAATAGGTCTATATATGTCTACATGTACATATACATGTATACTCATACATATGTTTGTATACACATCTGTATAATACTACATATATATAGCCATGTGTACATCTCTTGATATGTACACACACACACACACACACACACACACACACATATATATATATATATATATATACATATATGTATATATAGATATGTGTATATCTAGATATACATATATGTATATATAGATATATGTCTATATAGCTATATATGTATGCACATCCTATATGTACAGACATGCCTAGTTATGTTGATATATATATATATATATATATATATATATATATATATATATATATATATATATATATATATAACTATATGTGCATACATATCTATTCTGATATACCTACTACTGTCAATATATATGTAGATATCCATACGTATATGTGCATATGTATCTCTATCTGTATATGTGTAGGCATATATTGCTCTGTATATGTATATATCTGGGTAGAGATACTGGCTAATATATGTGGACATTCTGACACACTCTGGATAGTCCAGAGGTGTACACAGAACCCCTTAGTGCAAAACATGTGGACCAAGCCTGACAATGTGCATGTTAACAGCCATGTAGATGGGTATAACACGTAATGACTGGTATACATTTGCCCACATAGGTAATGCATTCACACACCCCTGCCTGTTCTGACACATAATAACTACTGGTACAGAGGTACCATGGCCACATACTACCCACTAGATATTGGCATACATCTGTACAGCATCTCACTGCTCTGTATAACATACATGACTGTTAAGGGAGGGCCAGAAGCAGTACATCTGGCAAGTATGTGGACATGAAATCTCACTGGGTACATGTACTAGGCTGCTAGGCATGTAACAAAGCACTGTGCAGGCTACAGGCAGACTAGCTCAATACTGGCTTAAATTTCCTATGGGAAAATGCACATGTATATGCATATATAGCAGGCTCTACAGGTATGTCAAAGCACAGAATACAATACATCAGTGTGAAAGTTCATAACCACAGCCAATGTGAGCACAGCCACAGCCACGTATGGTAAGCTAGCTTCATATTACAGTATATGGAATATTTGTTCAACGCCATCCTCATATGTGCCACTCACACACTAACCCTATATATACTGGACCGCTATGCAGTGTGGTCCGATGCCTGTCTGTGGTATGGGACATGTGTGTGTATGGCCCTACAAACATGTAAGCTGATAGAGTATCATACAGTGGAGCAGCGTGTAACATCAGATAGAAAGGGACCAAGAACAATGGCATCTACCACAGTCTGTACACAGGCCAAAGTATATATTATCAATACACACACTGTCGACATTCACCTTATGTACACAGACCTCAGTACTGTACACGCAACCACAGAATGTCCATGTGATGTAATCAGATATAACCCCTACTATACATAACATGTGTAGCAGTCTGATATCTCACTTGCTTGTTATCAGTTATGATGTAACTAATTATGGTGTACAACACATATGCACCTCTTACTGCATGACATATGTACAAAGGTTGACAGAGTTGTGACTGGAGGCATATACACAGGGCCAATAGTGACAAGTTGCTGCAATAACCTCATAAATTTACTGTTGTAACAAGGTCTGTTGCAACATATGTCATATGAGGGATGTGAAGTCAGTAACTCTCACAGCTGTCACTATCCACAGACTGCAATCCTCACACTACCTTCTGCAGTCCACAGATAGGTGCTCTGTGGGTAACACATAAATCAAAAGGCACTGCACACTGCCCAGTCTGCAGATGACCCTGCAGATGTGGACCCCTTATAAATATAACACTGACATGGCAGTTATTAAAACATGTAGGACAGCCATATCCACACACACACTGTTAAACCAACATTACTTCAAATGCAGTATAGCAGCACTTACAGTCTGTAGTCAGGTCAGGCACATCCCCCTCCTGTGTGTTGCCCTGTTTCCACAGTGTATGTTGTTAGAGGTAAATCCCCAATCCATCTGAGATGCTGTTTGCCAAACTACAGAACGAGTTCCTGCTCACAGTGAATGAAAAGGCCCAACACCAACATGATGTTCCTAGATATTAGAGTGTGTTTCCATGCAATTAGCAATGGGAATGTTACCACAGTTGTCCCACATGCAATCAGCTGGAGGAGGGCTGCAATTTATGCAGAGGCCATCAGCTGATCATGAGCATCAATTTAAATACACATGCTGCTGCCTAAGCAAAGCAGGTGTAGGTCTTCTCATCCACCAGAGAGGGAGTGAGAGAATGTGACAGAGGCAAAGTAAAGTCAGGATGAGGTGGGAGAGTACAACTTAAGCATGTTTGTGCCACCCACCTACCAGCACAGGGTATCAAACCCCTGATGACTATGTAGTGCTATCACATTTCTATGCAGTTATCAGATGCGCCACATAGGTTACATGTTGAGGAGCCCTCAAAATGTATATGTGATGGTGAGTGGCATCTGCAACAGGGATATGGTTGCTATACGGTAGGTGTAGTACACATGCCTGTCCACATGAACAGGTGCCAGTACCAACACAGCCACATTCTCACAGGGATGCATCACACATTGACACACATGGCAGGTCCAGGAATACAACTCATCACTAGTGAGATCACCACAACACATTACTGTGCAGGCATCACATGCATCACAGGGGTCATACAGTGGTTATATGGGCAAAGGGTATGTGGAGGTGTCTGACATTGGACAGCATGCTTCAGTATGCCAATGGGGGTTGTAGTGAGTGTGAATGTGATCATATACATCATACAACACAAGTACACATACACACACACACACACACACACACACACACACACACACACACACACACACACACACGGTGGCAGTACTGATATGCATGGGTGCATTGCTTCATGGGTGTGTAGAGGTCGACTGTGCCAGACAGCTATACAAGGCTAGGTGATGGGGATACCTTGGCATCAGCCCAAATTATAATGGTCTACATTGTGGCTCAGGGGTGTAGCTTCTGGATTTGCCCATACAGGTGAGTATTGTATTCACCATCCAGTCACCTCGCTGACTATTGTATGTGGCCAATGCTTTGCATTGCTTGCCATGAATGTGTTCCTTAGTCCATGACATGGATGGTGTCTGGGATGTGCACACTTCCCACATGCATGTACAGTGAAATGTGGAACTGTACCTGGGGTGCTGGGCCCATGTTTTGTACACAGATTATCATCAGATGTGCCAGTCCTGGCCTCATGTGGTGAGAACTGGTAATGGACAGCAGGTTTACCCTGCACCTACATTGATAGCTTGCTACCGGCATTCCCTGGTGTGAATGGCATCTGTCCATACAGGGCATGTTTTCAGGCATGGTATGTTCTTTGTGGGTCACATTTGATGGCACCACAAGTGTTGCAGGTGTCCAGTAGAGAACATGGAGAAGGTGCACTGTCAGCATGTACATGCCTATTAGACAGATGGACGGGGCACCATACCCTCTGTAGCCCACTGCAATCACACCATAGTTACTATCAGTGGGAAGTATGCAGGGTACTGCCAACATAGTGGCTGTTGCCTAGGCAAGTGTGTGTGTGTGTGTGTGTGTGTGTGTGTGTGTGTGTGTGTGTGTGTGTGTGTGTGTGTGTGTGTGTGTGTGTGTGTGTGTATATGAGACATGGGTTGAGAGTGTTCTCTGGGTAATTCTAGGGTTGCTAATGTTGTTTGTCTGGCCTTGATGTCACATGTATGGGCATGGATTTGCACCCCAGCCTCTCGGCTGTTTCACATCTGTTATCCCTGTACTGTGGACATTGTGATATATACTAGGGTCACCATATAAGAAATTTGCAAAACCCGTTCCACATTGAGCCCAGTTGTTACACATTCACAGCTACCTCCACACAGGATATGAGTTACAAATACAGACACACACACACACACACACACACACACACACACACACACACACACACACACACACACACACACCTGTCCTGTCTGGAATTAGAACTCCTACCTAAATAGTTTATTACACTGCAGCACTACTCAGTTATAGGACGTGCCATGGAGATAAATGGAGTACTCCTTCCCCAAAGGTGTATTTCCCATTGGATGACATCAGCAGGATTGCCAAAGTAGGGCATTTGAATCGTAGTGAGTGTGGCTAGGCTAAATGCATTGCTCTCTACACAGACATTGAAACACACACAAAACATCCACAACCGACATGTGTGAGAATAGAACCCCTACCAGAGTTCTATATCACACTACAGCATGAATCTGTTATAGGATGCATCACAAGGATTACTGGAGTACTCCTTCCCCAAAGGTGTATTTCACAATGAATTTCATCAGCTGGATTGCCAAAGTAGGCCATTTGAATTGTAGTGAGTGTGGCTAGGCTAAAATGCATTGCTCCCAACACAGAAATTGAAACACACACAAAACATCCACAACCAACATGTGTAGGAATAGAACCCCTACCAAAGTTCAATATCACACTACAGCATAAAGCTGTTATAGGATGCACCACGGGGATTACTGGAGTACTCTTTCCCCAAAGGTGTATTTCACAATGAATGACATCAGCAGGATTGCCAAAGTAGCGCATTTGAATTGTAGTGAGTGTGGCTAGGCTAAAATGCATTGCTCCCTGCACACACACACACACACACACACACACACACACACACACACACACACACACACACACACAGTTGCCATGTCTGGGATTAGAACTCCTACCTAATGAATTCATCATACTACAGCAGTATGCAGTTATGGACGCACCACAGGGATTACTGGGCTACACCTTTCCAAAAGGTGTATTTCACAGTGTATGACATCAGCAGCCTTGACAATGTAGGGCAATTGAATTGTAGTGAGTGTGACTAGCTTAAAAAGCATAGCTTTCTATACAGACGGTGACACACACACACACACACACACACACACACACACACACACACACACACACACACACACACACACACACACACACACACACACACACCAGTTGCCATGTCTGGGATTAGAACTCCTACCTAACTAGCTTATTACACTACCGCAGTACACAGCTGTAGGAAGTGCCATGGAGATTACTGAGTTGCAGATTTCCAAAAGGTGTATTTCACAGTGTATGACGTCAGCAGCCTTGACAAAGTAGGGCATTTGAATTGTAATGAGTGTGACTAGCCTAAAAAGCATTGCTCTCTACACAAATGGTGACACACACACACACACACACACACACACACACACACACACACACACACACACACACACGCACAGTTGCCATGTCTGGGATTAGAACTCGTTGCCATGTCTGGGATTAGAAATCCTACCTAACTAGTTTATCTCACTACGGCAGTATGCAGTTATAGGAAGCACCATGGAGATTACTGGCCTACACCTTTCACAAGGGTGCATTTCAAAGTGGATGACCTCAGCAGGCTTTTCATTGTATGGCTATGGGGAGGTCAGTGTGTGTGCATGGGCCATAACCCATTCATCTAGAGGTTGACACACCACATGCGAGCACACACAGAGTTATATTCCACAGGTACGTGTATACAGCCGCTAGATGACTACTTCCTTGTACAGTTATGTTGCACAACTAGCACTTGCATCACATAGTCCATCATGCTGACAGATACCAGTGGCTAAGGTCTACAGTGAGTGACATCCGGACCTCATGTGGGTGTAGCCATTTGGCTGTGTGCTGGGTGGGATAGGCCTCATAATGGATGGCCCCTTGTGACAGTCACTCTCTTGCACACATCTGTGTACATCTTCTTTTGGCTTATTATAGTGTGTTGTCCTTGGATGTATGCCTGTATTCTCTCCTCTGTGTGTGGAAAGCATGAGTGCTGCATACTGAGAAGTGTCTGCACTAACATCTGCAAATGCCAGATATGTCTGTTCCACAGTTTCTTGCAGACATGGCTTCATTTGTTTAAGTGTGTGAGCATGCCCAGTATGACGTTTCTGTATGTTGTTGGCTGACATTGCCTTCATTTGTGTGTGAGCATGCCCAGTATGTCCTTCTGCATTGAATGTGTGGATTGATTCCAGGTAGTTTGTACTGCAGTGCAGACCTTTGTGTTGTATACCTACAGGTATCATACTGTTTCTGCAGGGTATCATTTGATCATTTGGCAATATGGGGACAAACTGTGCAGGGGATAGTGTACTGTAGGTGATTGTGTCTGTGCTGCTTCAGCTGCATGATACTGCTGTTAGCAGAGATATTCAGACATGTGTACTATTATACACAGTGATGTTTTCTGTCCTCATGTACTGTCAGGTGAACATTCTTGCTCACAGTGATGACTTGGGGGACAGGGGTAATTGCAGCTGTGTCCGGTATTGTGAGCAGACACCTACTTATTCATGGTAAGTTATGCCATTCTGGAGGGGGAGCTCCAGACACTTGGTGCTGGGTTTGTGTATCCAGTTCAGCACCTTGGTACAGTGCTGGCAGAGGATCCCATATTTGTCCGCCCATCAACATGGCAGTATGGCCTTATCTTGCTGTGGCAATGCCTCATAGCTATACAGATTTGCACAGGTTAGCCAGAGGCAGGGTCCATGGGTCAGGACATGTACCCTATTGTGGTGTACAGGCAGGTGTGTAGTCACCCATTTATGTGTCTGCAGCCAGGGATAGTGTGTGCACACAACTTGGTGTCAGACCATGCACATTCCATGCTGCCCATGCTCCCACACCCCCCTCTGTTATTCTAACCTCTTCCATACATTATGCATACATTCTCTGATAATTTTCCTAAGGGTATCACCACATCACAGGTGTGTGTTAGTGTTGGTTCACAGTTCATGCAGTGGGACATGGTAGACATGTTACTGTGGTTTGCCCACATGGCCTTGCATATGGCTTATATGGAGTGTGTTATGTTGTTATTTGGGTGTCCATGACATAACATGCATTGGCAGTACGTGTAAAACACGGGCCTTTGGCAGGTGCCTGTGGGGCATTAGGTGTTGATGCAGGCCAGATTTGGCAGGCCGTTGCATTCTGTCAGTCCTACAGTCCCAGACCACCATACAGTATATTCCCCTGGGGTGACAGGTTAAATGTGATAGTTGTTCATACCAATACCATCTATCAGTCTTGATCAGGTGGTGTAGATGCTGGCAGGGTGCTATCTACAGCTAGGGACACACCTGCATGTGACACCTGCACTGCATGCTGCAGTCTTCCGCTATTGCCATATACAGGTGGGGTCGTACTGTACCCATTCCCCACAGCAGGGATATTGCCAGAGAGATGCCTGTGGGTGGTGTTTGCATGGCTGGGCTAGGTGCATGTGTGCTATGGACACTACTTGCATCTGACACATAGATATGCATGGGGCATTACAGTTATGCTGGTATGTGCAGGCACATCAGCTGATTCCCAATACATCAGTCCTATCTCCTTTGTGATCTGCAGGTTTTCAGGCAGACATCATCAGTATCCCCAACTACAGGTCCTGTTACTGTGATGCATACCTATATGTACAAATCCAAGGGTGTCACCATTTCACAGTGACACAATATATACTATATGTCTGGGGTACTTTCCCCTGTGTACTGCTTGTATATCTAACCCAACAGCCTTGCTGTGTCAGTCTTTCAGATGGTGACATATATTACCACTATACATTTACAATGTTTTACAGCTAGCATGTGTTATACTGGTGGGGATTGTCTTTGGCACTACAGTCATGAGGGCTTTTCCCTGTTATCAGCAGTAGTGGGCAATGGCCACCACGTCTTACCTCAACATGCATACACACTGACCACTCTCACACATTATGAAACACACACCATTCTAACACACACAGACCTGCATAGTGTGCAAATGCTACAACCTATCCTGCTACTTGGCCACCTCTGGCCATCTGTGCTCCATGTGTATTATACCTACTCATACATGTTACTACATTTCTACACAGGATTGGGGGGGCACACCTAAGTGTCACTACATTTCTACACTGGATTGGGGAAGGGGCAGACCTATCTGTTTCCACATGTCTACATAGGCTTGGGGGCATACCTGACTGTTACTACATTTCTACACAGGATTGGGGGGGCGCAGTTGACTGTTACTACATTTCTACACAGGATTGGGGGTACACCTGACTGTTACTATATTTCTACACAGGATTAGGGAGGCACACATGACTGTTACTACATTTCTACACAGGATTGGGGGACACACTTGACTGTTACTACATTTCTACACAGGATTGGGGTGCACACTTGACTGTTACTACATTTATACACAGGGTTGGGGGGACACACCTGACTGTTTCTACATGTCTACATGGGAGTGGGGAGGCACACCTGACTGTTACTACATTTCTACATAGGGTTGTGGGGGGACACACCTGACTGTTTTTATATTTCTACACAGGATTGGGGGGGCATACCTGACTGTTACTACATTTCTACATAGGGTTGTGGAGGGACACACCTGACTGTTTTTACAGTTCTACACAGGATTGGGGGGCACACCTGACTGTTTCTACATTTCTATACATGATTGGGGGGCACACCTTACTGTTTCTACATATCTATATAGGATGGGGGGGCACACCTGGCACTTGAAAACATTTGCTATAACGGTACTGGTATGTGAGGTACTCCATTTCATTCTGTATTCTAACCTATCATACTGACTAAAGGCATATCAGTGTATTACAGGTCTTAGCTTTGGTTGCCCTACATATTAGTGTCTGACTTCCTACCCTTCAGAACTAGCATCCCACTGCCTGACCTGCTGTAGTATGTCTGTGTAGGCCTGGGGGGAGTGTTACCCATAGGCATCATTCAGAGGTCATAGCACAAGCTTTGTTTGGGGTTTGTCTAAACCTGTCCTGCTTGCTGAGACTGTTGTTGGGTATGTGAACATCCCTGACTGGCATGTGTGAGTCATATGGACACACATGTCACCCAACACATTTCCTGCAGTGAGTTTTGTCACCCTGTGTAGCACTGGCTACTGTGCTGACTCCAGTATGTGTTACATATGTCATGGTGCTACTATGGGTGTCTACTATGTGCTGCCATAACATTCTGCCACCCAGTTCCCCTGCATGCTCACATCCATACCATAGATAAGGGTAGTGATACATTCTACTCCATTTGGCAATTGGTAGGTTGATTGACTTACCTCATGGGTGTGCCAGGATTGAGGATGGTGCTGGGGGGCTACCTATGTTGGATGCAAATAGTACACTCCCTATACATGGCTGAGCACAGGTAGTGTCATGTTTGGCATCCCTTTTACTGTATGTGCAAGTCAGAGAGAGGTGTCATTCCCTAGCTCCCTACTGTGTCAGTGTATGTGCTATGTGTTGTCTCTTTGCCATGGCCAGGGCATACTGGGCATGCCTCCATCTGCCTTCTGGGGCAGGCTTAGGTTGTTCCTCCTCCAAGTTTCTCTGTGCCTGTGCAGGCCTTGGCATTGGTGGGGGGCTGTGTGGCCCTGCCCCATGCTGTTTCAGCAGGATCATATTGTGTAGCATGGCACATACCATAACAATTTGAGTAAATGTAGCTGGTGAGTACTGCAAGGCTCCAGCGGATGTGTCCAGACACTGGAACCATGACTTGAGCATCCCAAACACACGCTCTATTATAAATCTGGTATGTGCGTGTGCCTCATTATGGCGTTCTTGTTCAGGTGTGTGTGCATTTCTGATAGGTGTCATCAGCCATGGTTCCAGTGTGTATCCAACATCCCCCACTAGGTGACCATAGGGGATGTTCCCATTGGCAAATCTCTGGTACAGCTGTGTCAGATGCCAAATGTGGGAATCATGATAGCTTCCAGAGCAGCCAGCACACACACATTCATTATAATGCCCTGGGCATCACAAACAACCTGGCAGTTGATGGAGGGGAGGCCCCTGTGGTTGATGTAGGCCCTACCCTGATCACCAGGTGGTGCTTTGATGCATATGTGCATGCAGTCTATAGCACCCACTACCTCAGAGTATTCTGCTATTTGATGGAAGAGACGCATATTGCTGGCCAAGACCTCACAAGTGTTGAGGAAATATACGTGCTCATTGGTATGTGCTGACATGGCATCCAGGAACTGGTGGAATACTCTGGATGCTGTTGCCTGTGAGATCCCCATGATATCCCCAGTTGAGCTTTGGGAGGTACCTGTGGCTAATATTCCTAAGCCTACACATACCTTGGTATCCACTGGGATGAGTTCCCCTCAGTCAGTTCGGTGTGTCAGGCGTGGCCGGCACAGCTCAACAATTTGCTGTAGGAGGTCCCTGTCCATCCTAT
>NC_056747.1:1178224236-1178264236 GCF_019279795.1 Protopterus annectens | reverse complement strand
TTTCAGCAAGCAGAACAGAGGCTGTAGGGCAACAGGTCAACATGAGGGGCCTGTTTTATTACAGGTTACCTCAGTTAAGTTAACTGCTAGTATGATTTTTTTTTTTTATTCTTTAATAGAGCTACGTTTCCAGTGCCATTTCATCTTTAGAATAGCAATTAGCATTTTTACAAGTCAGTTGTTTTATAAAAAGTGCAATTGCAGAAACTTCAACTCAAATAAATAAAAACATGTCTTTGTGACTGTAAAAATCTTCACTTTCTTCCAGCCACTGTCAACATCACTATAATCTTTTTTCATTACATTTGGCAAGAAGTGCTATATCATCATATATTACTCCCAGCATAATGAACATTTTAAAAGGTTCACAGAATGGAAATTTATAGAAAATGGCAGTGATTTCTTATTGTTCCCTCTGGCCTCATCTCCCTACTGAAAGCCAGTATCTAACCTTATATTACACATTGGCATAATATTAGGCTGGCTATAGGTCATTTAATTCCATACAGTAAACCCTGGATCTCTTTCACGCCTTGTGAGGGACAAGATTTCCCTTTTTGTAATCATCTCTTAGAAGCTTGTACTCAACTCTACATTTATTAACTGCACTCCCCCAGTAAATCTCCTACGCCATACTGAAGCAGGGGAGATCAAACATTTACCCCACCTGATGATTACAAATCCTGTTTAAATGTAGAAAGCAGGTGTGCACATCAAGAAAGGATGAATTATACCGGTTCAGTCAGTAGTGTACTTTGATCTATCTGTGTGTCTATCTAGATTGTATTTTTTATTTATTTATCATTTTGTGGTTGGGATAGTCCCACTAGGTCAATGGCCATTTTTCAGAGGGGGCATGAGGTGGTATTTATATTACTGGGGAATTTTGGCCAGGGCATTCAGGAAATTTCTTTTCTATTTTTGATAGGTGCTGTGGGATCACTAACACTAACAGAAGCAGATGGGACCTCAGTTTAAATGTCCCTTTCAAAAGACAGCATATTCAAGAGTGCAGCAGTTCCAGAGTCAGTAATTCATCTACCTGGTGTAGGTATAGAACCCACAGCCTTCTGCTCCAAAAGTAACCATGCTACCTGCTGTGTTACTGACATCGACATTTTGCATGCTTTGCCTGTCTGTCTGTCTATCTACAATATGTATGGAAGCACCACACTGCAGTTTTATTCAGAAATATAATAAAATAACTTGCAGAAATTAGAAAAAGAAATCATTCAACCACCATTACTTTTTTTCAGATTTAAAAGGCCATTTATCCTTAAATTATCAATCTACATAAAGCTTCTAATGGTGAATGACAATTCAATGTTTAGATAAACAAGGGAACAACATACTTTTAAAATGATTCTGTCAAAAATGTATAAAATATTTGTTTATTTACTTTTTGTGAGCATGTCATTTAACCAGTCAGTACTCCTGGGTCACATCCCCCCCCCCCCAAAATGGGACATTAGTGTTCAGTGGGCTTTCCTGGTCACCAAATGAATACAATAAAAACAAAAATGAAAGCTATACGTGTTTTACAGTTCAGTATAGTGATCTGTTTGTAATTGTATTACCATAATTCACCATTTTGTAATCATTACTAAAGGAAGCAAAGTGATACCAATTATTTACTTGGTTGTTTTCAGAAATTTTCAAATTTTGAGAATTGTTGTGTAATAAAACAGTATATAAAGAATGATTTCCTACCGATTGACCAAATGTGTCTGGCTTGTGAAATAGTTTGTTTTAGGGAGAATGATGCTTAGAATGTGGAATGAGTATAAACAAAGACTGAGCAAGGATATAAAATCTAATACTTTTTACTTGGGATCCAGGCCTCCGTGACCTTTGCATGTGCATTGCGGGGGGGGGGGGGTCAGACCCCACTCATAGACTTTAACTATTTCCTAGTTCTGATGTTGCTTTACCTTAACAGCACAATGATGTACCACCTCAAGTGTCCACTTTTTCAGTCATTTGACCTTCTCAGGCATTCTTTCATTAATATGAAGAACTCTAATAAGGCCTTAGTGAAATGCAATAAAGGAAGCATTGTTTCCCAAAAGATAAAAATTATAAAGGGAAACCTTATAATTAAAATGTGTCAGCTATGAGGCTGACACAATACTACCTTCATAGCAGCAGGATAAAGGATATAAGATACTGCCCCAATATGGGGTGCATGTTGCATTCAGGACTCAGGTGTGTGAAAGTAGAGCAGATGTCATATTCAGCAAGTGGGTATAGATGGGACAGGTGATGCAGTGGTAGAGTGGTTGTGGGACAGGAAGTGATGGAAGTGGGGAAGTACTGCAGTGGATAGTGGGGGCAAAAATAGGTCAGATTTTGCACAGGTTACTAGGAAGAAGCTGAAGCAGATACTGTATTGGGAAGTGGGGGAGACGGTGGGACTGACATCGCACTGAATCGTGGTGTGAGAGTGCTACAGCAGTTGCACCAACTACATAAGTGAGAATGGAGAAGGTGATTCCAGTGGGCATTTATTATAATGCGTAGTGAGGTGAGAATGTGGCAGGTGCTACATGTGGTATTCAGGTGAGACTAGGACAGATGTTGCACTGGAAAGTATGGTATCGTTGGGGCAATTCTTGCACTGGAAAGTGAGGTGACAGTGGGCTAGACACTGTACTGAGCAGTGGAGTGACAGTACAGTAGGTGTTACACTGGAAGGTGGAATAATTCTTCTAGAACAAGATAGAAAAATAGTAAGAGAAAACTGCAGTGTGACAACCATCCTTATGGTCAGTGTCAGAGCTTATTTGTTCACCATAATGTTACTTCTGTTTCATTGGATTTTTCAGCTACAAATTACTACAGCACTTAAGCTTCCTCATTACCTAGAGGAAAACAGTTTTTGTACTTACTTTCCTCACTTGCTTAGAGAAAAACAGCTCTTGTACTCACTTTCCTCACTTGCCTAGAGGAAAATAGTTTTTTTATTCAGGCATGTCCAAGGGTCAGCTCCCAGTGTTCTTTCCTGTCTATCTGATGAATCTGAGCATCTTGGAGCAATGTAGTAATTGCCTCATGTACACAGACAACCCTCTACTCCTACCACCCAACATTACAACTTGCGAGAGATGCACTTACATGATGCCAAACTGAAGGTAAAGCTCTCTCCATCCAAGACTGAACTTGACAGTCAAGAGGAGAAGGTAAAACCTTGCACCACACCACACTCATCACATAGTCCCACTAAACCTACACCACTAAAATCCACACATAGAAACACAAAAAAATTCATAAAGGCTCTCAATAAAAATCTGCTCAAGCAGCAGAGACCTCCAAAGCAGAAACGCAATGAACCTCCACCCCCCCCAAAAAAACTACCCAAATGATACATAGCCCACAGACTCAGTGTTCCACTCAGCCACAGCCCATAAGGCAAAAAAATGTACCCAACACACTAGTCATAGGTGACTCTATATTCAGGCACACTGATGTCCCACAGACCAGGCTAAACAAGGAGAAGGTTACTGTCAGTTGCCCGTGAGGTGCCAGGATCCACCACATAACACATGCACTCAGGTCACTTCACAACAAGTACAAATATGACTCTATCATTGTCCATGTTGGTGTGAATGACCTGAGACGTACCTCCCTGGACTACATGAAAAGAGACATGGAAGAGCTCTCTGATCTTGTAGCCCAGGCAGATATGACCCTAGCCCTGAGTAGCATCCTGCCATCACCCTGAATGATACCACAGTACAAGGACAAAATGATTGACTTCAACAATTGGTTAAGCTTCTAGTGTCATTCTAAGGGGATCCAGTATTTGTCTGCCTGGGGCAGACCACGATGCTTTGCCAGAGATGGCCTGCACCTGTCACCCGTGGGATTCTGGATACTGGCTAAGGCTCTTGTCACCCCTATAGTGCCTTTTTATGACAAGTTCACCACCATAACAGGAAGACGCAAGCAAAAACTGAGGGTAATGCTACTCAATGCTAGAAGTCTAAATCTCAAAATGCACTCCCTCGAGGCACTCCTTAAAATGGAGAACATCGATATCTGTGCAGTGACTGAGACCTGGTTCAAGGCTCCAGAGTGCACCCCTGCATTACCATACTATAACTCATACCACACTTTTTGGCCATCTAACCTGGACCAGAACACCAAAGGCAGAGGTGTGTCCATATTCATTATGGATATCCACACCTCCAGGCTAGTTGCTCAACATAATGCATCCGAGGTTATACAAGTGCAACTCACTCTGGGCATAACTGCAATCCAAATTGTAGTTTGCTACAGATCCCCCACCATGCCCAGGATGCCCACTCCTCTTTTCTTGATATACTGGAAAATATTAGGGTTCAACCAAACACCCTAATAATGGGCGATTTCAACCATCCCACCATTAAATGTAAAACTACTCATGTACCAACTCCTTCACTCAACACTTTCTGGAATTCGTAAATTCCAATACCCTGGATCAACATATACACACCCCCACCAGGGGCAACAATATCCTAGACCTGGTCATTACCAACATGAGTGACCGTTGTTCCACACCTGAAGTCAACTCCTCGTTGGTCGGATCCAACCATAAGCTAATCACCCTAGATATCCACATCCCACTCCCACCCTTCATTAAGGAAACCACAGAAAAAAATTTCTCCAAAGCTAACTTCATGCTTCTTAAGACAGAAGTGGCAAACTTCATGACACCCATGCAGATGGACAATACAGTTATGACTGCTGAATCCTACACAAATGCAGTCTATAAGCACTTACACACGTGCATGGATTGTGCTGTCCCAAACAGAACCAAGATGCTATCCTCCAAAAAGAGGAAGCCAATTTGGTGGTCCCCTGGCATAAACAAACTCTACAAAAGAAGGAAGAAACTGTTGCAAAAGAGAGTAAAATCCCATGAGTGGAGAAGCTCCCTAGTCAGCCTCAGTAAGAAGCTAAGATCCCTTATAAGATCCTCCAGCTACGAAAACAAAATCACCACTGATTCTAAGGACAACCACAAAGCATTCTATAGCTATGTCAAGAATCTCAATGGCAATACCCAGATCTGCTCTGAGTTACAGCACAATGGCACAAAAATTACAGAACCAAATGATATTGCCAACATCCTGGCAGATAGGTTCAGTGCTAACTTTACCTCCCTCTCACCAACTAAAGGGCCCATATCTATACAGGAAGAATAAAGCGCCCCTGTAATCACAATTACGCAGGTAAAAGCTGCACTCTTTAAAGTAAAAAAAACAGTATCCATGTGACCGGACAACATCCAAGGCTGTGTTTTACACGAACTTCAGAATGAACTGGCTCCCCACCTAAGCACCATGTTCAATCATAGCCTCACATCAGGCTTTGTGCCCACTGAATGGCGTACAGCAACATTTATCTCACTCTACACAGAGGGAGCCACCACTGATCCCAGGAACTATCGCCCTATTAGCCTGGTGAGCCTGGTCTGTAAGGCCATGGAACATATCATCATGGAACTCATAAACAAAGACACTGGTAACCTCCAAACTCGGGAACCCACCCAGTTCAGATTTATGAAAGGCAGATCATGCCTCCTGAACCTGAGCGACTTCTTTGAGGCAGTCATCAAAGCTGTAGACGAGGGTAAGGTGGTACACACAGCCTATCTTGACCTTGCCAAGGCTGTCAACACCATCCCCCATTTTGGAATTATAGATAAACTAACCAAACTAGGTATAAATCCTTATGTCACAAGATGGGTTGCCAACTAGCTCACTGACAGAACCCCCACTGTAAAAGTTGCAGACTCCAGATCTGACTTCAAAACAGTGACAAGTGGAGTACCACAGGATTCAGTCCTGGGACCTCTCCTGTTTGGTATCTACTTCTCTGAACTGCAGGCTAACACAGAAGGCCTTTGGCTACCGAAGTTCACAGATGGCTGCAAATTAGGAGCCATAGTCGAGCCCCCAAATGATGTGGACATCTTACAGAAGGGCCTCACTGAGACAGATGCCTGGTGTCAGAGCCATGGCCTCAAGCTCAATGCCAAAAAGTGCATTGTCATCCCCTTTGGTAAAAATTCTGTACCCAAGAGCTACTACATAGGCGGCAGTCTACTTAACGCCAAATGTGTGATAAGAGACCTTGGGACTCAGGTGGACAGTAGTCTCTCCTTTGATAATCACATCACCACAGTAGTCAGGAAATCCTTCTACGTAACACACCTCATCACAAAAGGGTTCTCATCCAGGAAAAAAAGAGGTCATTGATCCCCTCTACTTGACACTCATTAGACCCATTATAGAGTACAACACCCCTTTTGGAATGTACCTCACAAGACATCTGCAGCAGCTGGAAAGGCTCCAGTAGTACCTCAGAAAGAGGATTACTGGCCTCAAACATATGCCCTACACTGACCATCTAAAAAAACTCCAGCTTTACTCCATAGCATATCGCCTACTCCAAGGTGATCTCTGCTTAACATATAAAGCTATGTCAAACCCAGAGATGTTGGACATGCTGCACCTAAAGAAATTCCAATCCGTCCGAGCTACATGCTCTAGGGACCTAAACCTTGTCACCACAATAAACAGGACATGCTGGAGGGATAGATTCCTGCCCCAGATACTTCCCATACTCTGGAACAAGCTACCCATCTATGTCAAGCAGAGTTCCTCATTAGCACTCTTCAAGAAAAATCTCGATGAGTGGATGGGAAATAGGAAATACACCCCGGGGATCACTTCTGTGGCTCTGCTCGACAGGGGCACAGGAAAATAACTTTCTTGGGTGGAGTAAGCCAGGGAACCTTGTTGGCTAGGCTTACTTAGGCCCTTGGGCCAATAGCCTAGTACCTATCTATGAAACTATGAACCTATGATTCATAGGAGTTTCAAGGCAGTTTAGTCTCTTGGCCATCTGTACCTTGCTGTTTCCATATCTATTGCAGATTTGGTGGTGCCATTGTCAATATCAATAAAATAATGTAACTTTACACATTAGCAAAATTCTTTACACCAATGAAACAAACATATTTGCTACAGTACAGTCAGTACAACTAAATCTTAATGTAGGAAACAAATGTCACTTAATCAGGCTCAATAAACCTTAATACGAACACAAATGCTCTTTCTGTCACAACATTTATTTCCATTAACCCACGGATACTTGAGACTTAATTGTTCAGAATTTCCAGGTATTACAAGGCAGTCAGAGGACAAAATTCCAAATAACAACTGCATCAACATAAATGGAAAAAACTTCACCAGACTTTGCATCTCCCTTCAGTGGCTTATTAAACCTTACATGAAACATCTGCTTTATACTAAAAACACTGTTTAATACCAGACATCTCTTCTATGCCTTTTGGTTTAAAACTAGTTAATATGTGCAGCTGATAAGTTCCTTTCTATTCCAATAAAGCCATTCTGTTGAGACCCCACTGCCATCAGTTGTACTTTTTTAACCCCAATAATTAGAAATTTGCAGCATATCCACTGCTGAATTTTATTATGTGGTTAATAACAGGCCTATGCATCTGTTATGTGAAATATCTTACAGATGGTCACAGATCCTAGAGCTGAAATCCTGCCTGCCATACCAACAAGCATTTTTTTTCACAGATATAATAATACATGCATAAGTTGTAGCACAATAATCATCATCATCATCATCTTTCGACTTTTCCCATTAGGGGTCGCCACAGCGGATCATCTCTTTCCATTTTTTCCTATCCTCTGCATCTTGCTCTGTCACACCAACCGCCTGCATGTCCTCTCTCACCACATCCATAAACCTTATCTTAGGCCTTCCTCTTTTCCTCTTACCTAGCAGCTCCATCCTTAGCATCTTTTTGCCAATATACCCATCATCCCTCCTCAGCACATGTCCAAACCAATGCAATCTCGTTTCTCTTGCTTTGTCTTTAAACTGTCCAACATGAGCTGACCCTATAATATACTGATTCCTAATCCTATCCATCCTAGTTACACCGAGTGCAAATCTTAACATCTTTAACTCTGCCACATCCAGCTCTGACTCCTGCCTTTTTGTCAATGCCACTGTCTCCAACCCATATAACATAGCTGGTCTCATTACCCTCTTGTAGACCTTCTCTTTCACTCTTACTGGTACCCGTCTGTCACAAATCACTCCTGACACTGTTCTCCACCCATTCCACCCTGTCTGTACTTTCTTCTTCACCTCTCTTCCACATTCACCATTACTCTGAACTGTTTATGCCAAGTACTTAAACTCATCCACCTTCGCCAACTCTACTCCCTGCATCCTCACCATTCCTCTATCCTCACTCTCATTCGCACACATATATTCTGTCTTAGTCCTGCTGACCTTCATTCCTCTGCTCTCTAGAGCATATCTCCACCTCTTCAGAGTCTCCTCAACTTGATTCCTACTCTCACTACAGATCACAATGTCATCTGCAAACATCATAGTCCATGGGGCCTCCTCTCTGATCTCATCTGTCAACCTGTCCATCACCACTGCAAATAAGAAAGGACTCAGAGCTGATCCTTGATGTAATCCCACCTCCACCTTAAACGGATCTGTCACTCTCACTGCAATCCTGACCACTGTCACACTACCCTCGTACATATCCTTTACCACTCTTACATACTTCTCTGCCACTCCCGACTTCCTCATACAAGACCACAACTCCTCTCTAGGCACCCTGTCATATGCTTTCTCCAAGTCTACAAAGACACAATGCAACTCCTTCTGACCTTCTCTGTATTTCTTCAATAACTCTCAGAGCAAACATTGCATCTGTAGTGCTCTTTCCTGGCATGAAACCATACTGCTGATCGCTAATTATCACCTCCCTTCTTAATCTGGCTTCCACTACTCTTTCCCATAACTTCAAGCTGTGACTGATCAGTTTTATCCCTCTGTAGTTACTGCAGCTCTGCACATCACCCTTATTCTTAAAGATAGGTACAAAAACACTTTTTCTCCACTCCTCAGGCATCCTCTCACTTTCCAAAATTCCATTAAACAATCTAGTTAAAAAATCCACTGCCATTTCTCCTAAGCACCTCCATGCTTCCATTGGTATGTCATCTGGGCCGACAGCCTTTCCATTCTTCATCCTCTTCATAGCTATCCTTACTTCCTCCTTGCTAATCTGTTTCAGTTCCTGATTCACTATCTCCACATCATCCAACATTCTCTCTCTCATTCTCTTCATTCATCAGCCTCTCAAAATACTCTTTCCATCTACTCAACACACTCTCCTCTCTTGTGAGTACCTTTCCCTCACTATCCTTTATCACCCTTACTTGCTGCACATCTTTCCCAGCTCTGTCCCTCTGTCTAGCCAATAGGTACAGGTCCTTTTCTCCCTCTTTAGTGTCCAATCTCTCATACAACTCTCCATACGCCTTATCCTTAGCTTTCACCTCTCTCTTTGCCATGCCTCATCTCCTTATACTCATGTCTACTTTCTTCATCTCTTTGACAATCCCACTTCTTCTTCGCCAGCCTCTTCCTCTGTATACTCTCCTGTACTTCCTCATTCCACCACCAGGTCTCCTTGTCCTCCTTCCTCTGTCCAGATGTCAAACCAAGCACCTTTCTAGCAGTCTCCCTTACTAGTTCTGCTGTAGTTACCCAGCTATTCGGTAACTCTCCACTGTCTCCCAGTGCCTGTCTTAACTCTTCCCTAAACTCCACTTCACAATCACCCTTTTTTAACTTCCACCATTTAATCCTTGGCACTGCTTTCACACTCCTCCTCCTCTTCTTGATCACCAACGTCATCCTACAGACCACCATTCTATGCTGCTTAATTACACTTTCCCCTGCCACCACTTTACAGTCTCCAATCTCCTTCAGACTGGCCCTCCTACATAGGATATAATCCACCTGTGTGCATCTTCCTCCACTCTTATACATCACCCTATGCTCCTCCCTCTTCTTAAAATACGTATTCACCACAGCCATGTCCATCCTTTTCGCAAAATCCACAATCATCTGACCTTCTGCATTCCTCTCCTTAACACCAAACCTACCATCACTTCCTCATCCCCTCTGTTCACTTCACCAACATGCCCATTAAAGTCCGCTCCAATCACTAGTCTCTCACCCTTGGGTACACTCACTACAACTTCATCCAACTCACTCCAAAATTTCTCTTTCTCATCCATCGCACACCCAACTTGTGGAGCATATGCACTAACAACATCCATCATTACACCATCAATTTCGAGCTTCATAAACATCACAATAATACATTCATTAATTTTTACAATCCTATTACTGATAGTGATTGTAACTTCCAACAGTTTCATGAGCATGTTTGCATGTCACAGTACTAAACAGTAAGTAGTTTGCAGCTTCACAAATCTATTAGAAATCAAAGTGACTCTGTTATTGTTTCAAATGTGACATTGCAAGATCTTTGTCATATATAGAGACTGTTGTAACCTATCAAACTTTAACTCTGATGTATTTAATCAAACACTTTCCTCCACTAACTGGTCATTCCTATTTGACCTCTCCCTTGTAGAAGCTGTACTAAAATTCAACAGAATTTTTCTTAACACTCTCAATTCCTTGGTCACCATCAGGAAAATTAGAATTAAATCCAACCCTGGATAAGTAAAGACACTCTTACCCTCATGCACAAGATAGACTGTGCTTGGAAAACATGGCATAAACTAAAAACTCCTTCCATTCTCCAGCTCTATAGAGAACTTCATAATTTAACTAAAAAACAAATAAATCTTGACAAAAACATTCTACATCAATCCACAACCCCCCCCATTCTAACCCCAAAAAAGTTTGGAGTACCATCAGTAAGCTCTTACACCCAGGGAACCCATCTGCACCAAATCCCTACCCAAAAGACCCTCCCCTTGAGACTGCCGCCCTTCTGAATATCTTCTTCATAGACTCCATAGAGAAATTAACAAAGACCAACACTAATTCCTACCCAGATACCTCCCCACACCCTCCAGCACACCTTGTTTTCTCTTAAGCCTATTCCCAGCTATATCAAATCACTCCTCAGTAAACTTAAACCATTCTCCCTATGTGCTGATAACTTGCCAACCCTCTACCTCAGATTAGCAGCTTCTTCCATTGTCTATCCCATCTCCATACTTATTAACAAATCAGTTCAGGAAAGTCTTCTCCCTGATATCTGGAAGAAACTCTGTGTTATTCCCCTACATAAAGGAGGTAACTCCACTGACCCCTCTAATTTCAGGCCTACTGCTATTCTGTCTCCCCTCTTTAAAATTCTTGAAAAGTGTATACATAAACACCTCATTACTCATCTCATCCAAGAAAATCTCCTCACCCCTACACAACATGGTTTTTGTCCTCATCACAGCACAACCACTGCACTAATATCTTTTATTCATTCTATCTCTACATCTCTTGACAATAATAAATTAGTCTCTTGCCTGTTCCTTGACCTCTCTAAAGCCTTCATCACACAGCCTTCTTCTCTCCAAACTTGCTGACCTTAATCTCTCTACCTCTACTCTCAATCAGTTTTATAGGTACCTATCAAATAGGCTACAATCTGTTAAATGGCTCTCTGCAACTTCCCCATTCCTCTCCATTAAACCCAGGGTTCTCCAAGGCTCCATCCTAGGGCCCCTGTTATTCAATATCTTTACTAATAATCTCTACCAACCTTGTCCACACTCCTCACTAATACAATATTTCGATGCCTCCATGATTATTTTTACTTCTGACAATCTACATCACCTACACACCCTCACCCAAGAATCTCCGTACTTTGTTGAAAAATGGCTCTCAACCAACCAACTTATACTTAACCCCAACAAAACAAATCTCCTCTTCCTCCCCAAGTCTCTGCAACACCACAAATCCACCTTCTCAGTTTTCTCACTAAATAACACTATAATTAAGGCTGAACCCCACATTAAACTACTAGGGGTTTTCATTGATGATGAACTAAAATTTGACATTCATATCAATAACTGCATCAAAAAGACTCACCAAAAACTCAGACATCTTTATAGAAACAAAACATTTCTTACACAAGAATCTAAACTGTCCTTAGCTCTGTCATACCTACTCCCTACCCTATTATATGCTCCCCTAATCCTAATGAACCTCCAAAAAAAAATCTTTTTGCTAAACTTGTACTCACTTACAGTAAAATAGCTAGATTTGCCCACAATCTCCCATTTCGCTCACATCACTGCCTTTCTGTAAAAAAGCTCCACTGGCTAGAATATCATCACCAACTACCTGTGCCTCAGCTACACCTGACTCATTTTATCCTTCACCAACCCCTACCCTTCTTGCAAATCTTATCATTCCCTATATTCCTAACCATGAACTACGCAGCTCTCATCAACATCTCCTTCAAATCCACAAACCCCAAAAAATCCATTGGCAAACTACTTTATAATCACTCATTAACCTCTGGTAGGAACAAACTTCCTCTCTATATTCATTCACTTCATACCACAAACTGTTTCAAACAAGCATTAAAAGAGTATCAGCAAAAGCCACAGCCCTGCTCATGTACTGATCCAACATAATTGTCCATTCTCCTCTGCCTGTACATGCCCCTGCCCAGAATGCTTACTCTTCCTCTGCCTGTGCACGCCCCTGCCCAGAGTGCTTACTCCTCCTCTGCCTGTAAACACCCCTGCCCAGAATGCTTACTCTTCCTCTGCCTGTACACGCCCCTGCCCAGAATGCTTACTCTTCCTCTGCCTGTACACTCCTCTGCCCAGAATGCTTACTCTTCCTCTGCCTGTACACGCCCCTGCCCAGAATGCTTACTCTTCCTCTGCCTGTACACACCCCTGCCCAGAATGCTTACTCTTCCTCTGCCTGTACATGCCCCTGCCGAAAATGCTTACTCTTCCTCTGACTGTACACGCCCCTGCCCAGAATGCTTACTCTTCCTCTGCCTGTGCACGCCCATGCCCAGAATGCTTACTCTTCCTCTGCCTGTACACACCCCTGCCCAGAATGCTTACTCTTCCTCTGCCTGTACACGCCCCTGCCCAGAATGCTTACTCTTCCTCTGCCTGTACACGCCCCTGCCCAGAATGCTTACTCTTCCTCTGCCTGTACATGCCCCTGCCCAGAATGCTTACTCTTCCTCTGCCTGTACATGCCCCTGCCCAGAATGCTTACTCTTCCTCTGCCTGTACACACCCCTGCCCAGAATGCTTACTCTTCATAAGTCTGTTACCATAGCCGGTTTTAGGCACCAGCAAACCCTGCAGTCGCTGGGGGCCCCCTGGTCCTGGGGGGGCCCCCCAGCCACAGCAAGTTATCTTATCTTGATATTTTGTAACATGTCTGTCAAACCAACAAAAGCTAGTACAGCAAGCTTGTATACTTAAACCAGGTAAGTAACAATAACTCGTATTTATCTCCTTTAAAATTCAAACATCTTTAGTTATAGTAACAGTATTTTGTCAGGTAACAAACTTTACAATTTCATTAAATATTTTACCGCTGATATAATGCCCCGGCCTAGGTTAAGCCCTGATGGTGGACATCCTCTTCACTAAAATTAACAACATAGCCAGTTTTACGTACCTGCGATAACTGTGGCTGGAGGGGGCCCCTTAATCATCAATGACTGTGTGGGGGCCCCACAAAAACTGCTGTTGGTTGGGGAAAAATGAGGAGAAAAAATGTATTAAGTTTCAGTTATACTCTTTAACCTAAACAGGACTGTGATATGACCCTGTTAGGACAAAGCTGTAATGAACATAAGCAAAGTAAGCACTAGAGAGACCAGCAGCCCAGGGTGACCGATCTCAGTGCAAACTGTGGAGTTTAAGAAGAGCTGATGCTTCTAATCTTCAGAAATGGTTTCTCTTTCAAGGTTTTTATACATACTGGCAGAACAACTGATACTGTAACTCTCAATGTCTTTGCTGAAGAATTCTGTTCAGTGATAAAAATAATAGCATAATAAAGTCTCAAAATGAGGAACACATAATATATGTTACTCTAATTCATTTAAAAAGTTACTATAATAACACATTTTGCATCAACATGCATTTTTAGACAATAAGTATAAAAATCTGATGACTGGATTTATTGTGACAGAGCAAAATTATGAGACAAAATCAGGAATATCTGTGAAATCAGGGATAGTGATAGGTATTAATTTACTCCTCACTGAGGTAAATAAAAGTGACTTATCCCTGTTGCTGTTTGATGACTGCTAAATGCAGTCACTGATCTTGTGTAGCAGTACTAGTGTTGTACAATGTACTTGCTGAAATAATTACAAAATTAGCATTGCTGTGGTGTGTGTGTGTGTGTGTGTGTGTGTGTGTGTGTGTGTGTGTGTGTGTGTGTGTGTGTGTGTGTGTGTGTGTGTGTGTAAAAAATATCACAGATTTTTATCAATGCACATATCCAATAATGCCGGAACGCACACATTATTCTTCAGGGTATCAATAAAAATGTAACTAACAAGTGATTATATTTCAAAAGTAAAGCATAAAATATATCACAGCATTCAGACACTTAGATCTTCTAGGAATCTGGTGGCCCCCACTCCCTAAACTGTATAAATGGATACAGGAGGCTCCCTTAATCATCCTTGACTGTGGGGACCCCAAAAAAGCTGTTTTTGGTTGAGGAAAAATGACGAGAAAAAAATGCTTTCATTTTCTGATTGCACTCTTTAGCCTGGATGGAGTTATATGATATGACCCTGTTAGGATAAAACTGATAATAGCCTCTGTCCTCAACCACAAGCATTCTAAAACATCCCTGCTCAGATGCTTGTGTACAGAGATTTACCGTAGGTTATGAGGGTGCTGGGGATTGTGTAGTTATCATTTCCTTTACTTTTCTAACAGACCTCAGAGGTACACAAAGAAAGTTACTTTAGCTCCTGTAGGGGCAGTGTACTGCCTGGTAGCAGCAAAGTGGAATACATTATTGCAGTCATTATTTATTTTCACTTTCCTCACAATCAAACATCAGGCACAAATACATTTGGTTGCCTTTGGGGGTTAGGATCGAAGAGTAAGTAGGCATGCTATGTATATGTATTTAAGAAGTCACTTGAAATACATGACTGTGGCCATTTGAATATCTGCTTTCATCCCAATCTAACAACAGAGGGTTGCATTGGCAGTGACTGTCTTTTTGGAAGGATTAGGGAGGCAGGCAGTATTCCCGTACATGTTCTGTGTATCCTCACAACAACTGACTTGTTAATTTATTTTGAGCTACTGTTTTTGTTAGCTTTGAATTTTAAGCCTTTGATACAACTTGTCTTCATTGAAAGAAAAAAATAAGACTGAAATTTTTTTTTCTTACTCACGATTTTTGTTTAGGCCACTTTTGGATTAAAAGGTTGGGAAATGCTCTAGCTTCTGGGGGCACCGGCTTAATTGAGTTATTTCCTAAATGGTTATTACTGTGCTGTCTTGGTCAAGAAAGTATATTGAAAAGACGGAAGGAAAACTAAAGCTGAACAGCAACATTGAATTTCTTTCCTTAATCATCACTTCTGTTCAAGCCATCATTGGGTAAAAAAAAAATAAACTTAAAAAGCACTTTAGAGCATATATAAAGTTATGGCTTCTTGAAAAGCTGAAGAAAAAAGGTAAAATGTGAGAAATGGAAGAAAAAAAGTATTGTGCATAAGTGGGAAGCCCAACATGGGGGAAACTCTGGAGGGTGTGTTTTTTTTTTTTTTTTTTGGCGGGGGCTGAAGCAGTAAGCAGTGCCTAGGGTTCCATTGCACATTAGTTCTCCCCTGTACATAGAGTTGTTGTAATGTATCCTTGTTACACCTAAATGCCAGTAACTGTAAAATGTCCCTTTGTGAGATGGGCCAACACAGTGTGGTATGTATGCCTGTTGTAATAAGATCATTGTAGCTACAGGTCAGTCTGTGTGTACTACTCCTAAAAGCCTGCAGCATGAACTAAAAAGATGGATAGAAGTGATGGCAGTGACAGGGTGATACTTAGACTGAAAGTGCCCAGGGGGCTCCAACTTGACATTTGCTGGGGGCCCCCAAAATGCTTACACCGACCCTGTCTGTCACTGTAGAATTTACTAATCTATCTAATTTCACTGTTGAACCCTCACACTCCATTTCTCTTTACTCTCCATAAGGCTGTGACTCTGTAATATTTGTTATTCTAGCTGACTTCAGAATTGAACCTTCACAGGCTTTTTCTCATTATTGTATTTCCTCTCTCTCTCTCTCTCTCTCTCTATGCTATCCATTTCTCTAGCTCTTTCTATATCACTAATATGGCTCCTTGTAGTTGTAAACAACCTTATATTTTCTATCTTATTTCCACTTCACTATCTTTTTACTGACTTCCACTTCCATGCTGAACATATTCTTTGTATGCTATTTTTTACCTTTCTATTGCGCTGATATATTATTTGATAATGTGTAACATATCTCCGCTTAATAATTTTTTGTCAGTGATTTGAATAATTCTCGTTCTAGCTATGTTCAACACTAAATTGTATCTCTCATATGTTAATTTGTTAAAGACATATTTCTGCTTAAATGTACTCTTACAAAGTTTGTATAATTCTTTTCTGACTATGCGTAAAACAAAACTGTACTACTTAGACGTAAATTTGTTTAATACTTATTTGGAGCTTTTCTCCTTGGATCTCTGCTGAAAAAGGGCATCTGCCCAGCCAGACTAACCCGGTTAACAAATGTCAAATAAGTAAATAAATAAATAAAACTTGATGAGTACTACTAATGTGGAAAACATTTCCAAAATAGAGGGTGCTATCAACCCACATCCCTACATCCTCGTTTAAGTTTGCAGTTCTAGCTTCTTGCAGATGTTTTGTGGTGGCTGCTTCATAAGCTGAAGTATGAGAGCATGACATACAAGCTCTGAAAACTATGCATAATAAAACTTGTTAAGACACCTGTTTGCCATCAGAGAGGTGCATAACAAGATTTCCTTTTCCCCAATATCAGCGCACAATGAGAGTGCCCAATATTATGCTTGGGGAAAAAAGTTACTCACAGAGCAACCATTTGACCAAAAACACATTAGTGGCCCAAAGACATAACAACTGACAAAATTCTCTGAATGTTATTTATTTCCATTTTTCTTGAAGTGAAGGGAGCTTGGTGTTGATTGACAGGTGTGAGCGGTAGTCCCCTGTCATAGAAAATGATGACTGATTTTGTTGCATCCGCAATCTTGTTTCAGCTACTCATGTTTTTCAGCACTGTAATTGTTGACCATTCAGCCTAGATCCAGTATACTTACATTTCCAAATTACACAGAAGAAAGACTTATGATATCATTGTGTAACTTTCCTAAAATAATTACTGGACAAGTACATCTCACCATAAGGCATGTCAGGGCTGGAGAGCTCATATGAATTTCTCATGTATCTCATATCTCACATGGAAATTCGGCATATATATTCCATATATGAATGTGTTGACATTTCATATGGAAAAAAGTCACTTAAGTGTGTATTATTTATTTATAGTGTGGTTTATATTCACATGCAAATAAAAGATAATGACATTTGCATATCAGGTTTGATCAATATTAATTGCTATGCGAGACCCTTTGGCAACATGTGCTAGCTTGTTCCTCCTAGACAGAACCTCATATAACAAATTCCTTTATCATTTTCTTAGGTATTGACTTGAGTTTGTGCAAATAGCTGATGATGGTGCTGAAGGTAAGGATCTCCAATATATGGCTACAATAAATAAATTATTACACATTTCCATGAAAACTAGATAACAACAATATATTTATATGCAAACTCTTACATATGATGAATTGGTAAGATACTCCCCCCCCCCAAAAAAAAAAAAAACTTTAGGAACTATAGTGCATGTATATAAAGCATGTTCAACCAAAGGAAAATATAATAGTTAGCCAACACCATTGTCCACGATTATATATATGGGGGTAGATAAATGGAGTGAATGTCAGGATGGATCTGACTGGGAGGTAAACTATTTCAACATATCATTAGAATTCTGTAAGGGCAGTTAGCCATGTAAGTTTACAAAAAGGTAACCACTGAAGAGCAACCTTGCATATTAGTTCCTCTGCATTGTAAAAATTGAAATACAGAATGACAAATTTGGTCAATTATCAATCTGTTGAAGTCATTGGTCTGCAGAATTCTATTTGTGGGTAGTTACTTTTTTGGTCGCCAAAGTTAGAATAGAAAAAGAGTGTGAGAGACAAAACAGCAGAAAAATGCCATGACAGATGAGATGCAAACTGAGAAAACTGGGTCTGACTAATACATGGGGGCAGTCTGTATCTGAAACCAGTAAGTAGAGAGCTAAGGGCAATTCCATAAGTTATGCCCCATGAACTCTGCCCAGGTTATTCCAGTAGGTATAGCACATCTCAGGAAAGATAATTGTTAGTCTTTCAGGAGTTAAAAACAGAAAATGGAAATATTCCCAAGCAAATGAGCACCTCTTCAGGAAGGAGATTGTTCTAAAGGGAACTGAAAGCATAACCACTTCCACTTCAAGAATATCACAGCCTTTTCCAATACATAAACATTTCATTAAGTATGATGATGGATATAAAAGGCAGTTATGAGCAGCCAGTGCATTTTTGTAAGAGCTCTAGTGAGAAATGATTCACCTGCAAGGACTGGATTAATATATTGCAAAATGTCTTGTATTAGAGTGGGCATTGTAGTCCAGTACAAACTACCTGAATGAAGACATGAAGGAGAGGAAGACATGGAAAGCAATGCATGGTGGCAGGAAGAAATATCACTATAAATGTTGAAATGATTCAGGTGTTGAGTCAGGAATGGTATATGCCACAACATAATCACTGAGAATGAGTTAAGTAGGGCACATGACTTTGGTAACCTAGCCAAAAGAAAAAAATAAGAAACAATATGAATTCTCCGGGACCAATAATCTGAGGACTGCACCATTAAATATATACACAAATACTATTCACTTATTGGGATGAAATGATTGACTTTAGCTACTTAGTACAGCCTAGGACTACATTTCCTATCAGGGCAAGAAGAGAAAATACAGATTGAGTGAGGATGAGACGAATAGGGTGAGAAGAGGATATATTGACTGAGGGGGGGATGAATCTAGAAGAGTGAGAAGATGAAATATAGACTGAGCGGGATTGAAACTAATAGGAAGATAAAAGGAAATATGGACTGAGTGAGGATAAGATTGGAAAGTCAAGCAAAGACAACCATATCTGCCTGAGAGAGTACACAAGACAGCTATACTGTGCTTGATAATGTAGCACTAACCTTAAAACAGAAGTTTAATAAGCTATTAAATGCTCAGAATGAGCAAACTTCCCTAGTTCTTGTGGCATAAAGATAGAGCTACCTACCAGAGGTACATTCTAGGGTTCATAAAATGTGAGCATTTGATAATTTTATTTACAAAGCAGTTACAGAAAAAGTGTAATAATAGATCCTGCAAGTTATAAACAATTTTGGGGTACAGATCACCTTGAGGGGTGCTACCTATAGTTCCACACAGAGGTTCCTCTTGCCCCTTATCACTAGTTCAGTTACAAGAGTGGCTTGTATAAATTGTGTCTAGGTGCCTTATTTAACTTGTCTAGAAGAATGAGAGAAGATATAAGAAAGATTCCTAAATATCTGACAAATGGAGTGTCCCAATGTATGTTATAAAGCCTTTTTAAGGGGAGATGGCATTGAAATCACCTGCACCTATTTATATAGATTAATCTTTCAGATAGATAATATATGACAATATGAAACTATATTAATGTATATATATATATATATATATATATATATATATATATATATATATATATATATATATATATGATATAGCAATATGACAATTGTGGAGGATCTGTCTGCATAACAGAATGGTATAAAATGGGTTCCAGTAAAAGGAACATCATCAGTAAATTGGGCTGGTTGTAGAGGCATATCTGAATCAGGAAAGTCCAGTTCAGCCCTAAACGCAGTATTCAGGCTTCCAGGTGTTCCATATCAAATATTACAGGAAGAGATCCAGCAGACAACCCTGTCCCATTCATCTGTCTATAGTAAATGGTGTGGAAGTAAAGGAGCCTGAACCTTGGTCTTAAAGGCACTGATCACGAAATCTAGGTTGTTGAACTTACTGAAAACACTGAGATGTGAGCAAATGATGAAAATCAGATGCTTTCTCTGCATCTAGCAACATGGCTGCCCATTGCCAGGGGCATCTTCTCATGTCTTCTGTCCACTGCAGAGGTTTTAATATTTTAATAAGCTGCCTGGTTCCTAACAATACCAATACAGTCTAGATGTACATTAATGGGATATGAGGGTACAGGTATGTTGCTCAGACTTCTAAAAAGAGACCACAGTTCACATTTAGGAGGAAGAAAGAAAGATAGCTATCTGGATTGAGGATTTTTCCCAACAGGTGTGAGGAGAGATTCTTTCAAGGATGGTGATGATACTTCCTGTTTGAATACATAGCTGTGGGTTCTCCAAAATAAACCCAAGGCTTTATAAGATAAAAGTTTGAAAGAGAATAAGTGTTTTTCCAGCCATGTCCATTAGTTTATTGGACGTCAGCTTTGAAATACACACTGACAGTCCCTCTTATGGGAGAACCTACTGCATGTTAGACATCATTTGTTTACTCTATCGTACTGCATATTTGTCAGAGAGTGTCACTGCAGAGTGGGATGAGACATTGGAATAAAGGCACTGAAAATGAATCCTAAGGGATGGAAGGACCTCAATATGTGATTATGGGATACCAGTATATGACTACAAGAACAAGGGTAATATGGAGTATTATCCAGACTTTTTTCTACACTTCTGGGCTAACTCATTGTAAACTTGATAAAAAGCCTTGTAATATTGAAATCATAGCCTATACAAGGTGATCCTGGTTTTGATATTTATGATAGCTTGAATGTTAGGTTTCATTTTCTGTAACTGAGACAGTGCTGCCTGTAGTGCCTGATATTGATCTTGTAGGTGAGTAAGGTTACCATTCCAACCCTTCCATAACCTCTCCACTCACATCCAAAGCCAGACCTGAACAAAATTTTGGCATTAAATAAAATCAGTGGAAAGTAATCATCCAGGGGATGCATTTCCAGAAATACTGAAGTTATGGATAAAAGTGCGGTTGTAAAATATTGGTGTTTATGTGGTGTAGAAGGAGATGTCAGGCTTTACAGTGAAGTGGTTAATGGATCAGATTGGATAGGTAAGGTCTCATGGCCTGAGTAAGGGCAGAGTGTGGTTGTAAAATGAGAAATATTACTCAAGAGGTATTGAGCTGTCAGTAGCCAATTTGTTCTGCTGGGGATACTGTGGTGTGTAAAATGGTGAGCATACCAAATATGGTCTAGAAAAAAATAGATAGCTAATTCTGAGATAATGGAGAACATCGGACCTTGCATAAGTGCAGATCCAAAATGTCAGGTTTTGTGGTTGCATGAAGCTCAGTGTTCTCCATTATCAAATGTAATACTTCCCAAATCCTTTGCCTAAATTCACCCTCTCGCTCTCTCTATCCATGACATTCCTCCACAGACTAGTACAGTCTTGAAAGAGGGTGTAAACAAATTTACTATCCTTCTCCATATTTACTGTGTTACTACTAACTGGTAGAAAATGAAACTCCAAAAGCACTAAGGAGCTGTGGTCTGAACAGTGAAGATATGTAGAAAATAGAAGGAATAGAAGTACAGTGATGAGACCTTGACTAAATACTCACTTCGGACTAGCACCAAGAACGCGAATGTCAAAAAGTCAAAGTCAAAGTAAACTTTATTGTCATTTAGAATCACACAAGTGCAAAAACTGAAGAATGAATGAACTGAATGGAGAGGATTTTCGGTTAAAATGGTGAAAAATGGCACCTCCAAAAAAAAAGTTGTGGTTAAATGTTGCCCAGGATCTTTTTTTTTCTCCATGTTTTAATTTTGTGAATCAGCTGTGTCCATCTACCATTTTCTATTTCAGGACTAACTCAAAAGCACTGTCAATCAAGAAACTTGCTCAAAATCATTGCAGCTTAATTTAACAGCTCACTTCTGTTACAAAAGTGTGTAACTGGGGTGTTTGTTGCATGAATAACTTTTTATTGAAAATATTTGTAGTTTTAAGTTAACTAACCTTATTATTGATTGTGAGTAAGTGGACATTACTCTGTCATAGCACTCAACCTTTTAGTAAGTCAAAAAGTTTTTTTTTTTTTGCATCTTGATAAGTTGCAATATTTCCTGTACTTGCATTGCTGGGATACCTTGTTTTTAAAGGATGGCCACCCCTCATCTTTTTACAGATGGATGGTCTGAAGACAACACATGCATTTAGCCTGAGTTAGTTTTATAGGTTCATAGTTTCATAGGTAGGTACTGGGCTATTGGCCCTAGGGCCTATATAAGCCTAGCCAAAAAGGTACCCTGGCTTTCGCCACCCAAGAAAATTATTTCCCTGTGCCCCTGTCGAGCAGAGCCACAGAAGTGATCCCCAGGATGAATTTTCTGTTTCCCATCCAATCATCAAGATTTTTCTTGAAGAGTGTTAATGAGGAGCTTTGTTTGATATAGATAGGTAGTTTGTTCCAGAGTATGGGAAGTCTCTGGGACAGGAATCTATCCCTCTAGCATGTTCTGTTTATTGTGGTGACAAGGTTTAGGTCCCTAGAGCATGTAGCTCAGAGGAATTGGGATTTCTTTTAAGTGCAGCATGTCCAACAGCTCTGGGTTTGACATAGCTTTGTATGTTGGGTAGAGATCACCTCTGAGTAGGCGATATGCAATGGAGTAAAGCTGGAGTTTTTTAAGACGGTCTGCGCAGGTCATCTGTTTGAGGCCAGTAATCCTCTTTTTGTGGTATTTCTGCGGCCTTTCCAATTGTTGTAGAAGTCTTTTTAGCTACATACCAAAAGGGGCATTGTACTCTATAATGGGTCTAATGAGTGCCGACTAGAGTGGAACAATGACCTCTTTTTTCCTGGATGAGAAACCTTTTGTGATGAGGTGCGCCATGTAGAAGGATTTCCTAACTACTGTGGCAATGTGATTATCAAAGGAGAGACTACTGTCCACTTGTGTCCCAAGGTCTCTTATCATACTTTCAGTGTTAAGTAGTTCATGGGTACAGAGTTTTTACAAAAGGAGATGACAATGCACTTTTTGGCATTGAGCTTGAGGCCATGGCTTTGACACCAGGCATCAGTTTCAGTGAGGCCCTTTTGTAGGATGTCCACATCATTAGGAATTTTGATTATGACGCCTAGTTTGCAGTCATCTGTGAACTTCATTAGCCAAAGACCTTCTGTGTTAGCCTGTACTTCAGAGAAGTAGATACCAAACAGGATAGGACCCAGGACTGAACCCTGTGGTACTCCACTTGTCACTGGTCTGAAGTTGTATTTTGCAGTCTGCTACTTTCACAGTTTGGGTCCTGTCAGTGAGCCAGTTGGGAATCCATCTTGTGACATAGGGATTTATACCTAGTTTAGTGAGTTTATCTATAATTCCAGAGTGGGGGATGGTGTTGAAAGCCTTGGCGAGATCTCGATAGGCTGTGTGAACCACCTTACCCTCATCTACAGCTTTGGTGACTGCTTCAAATAAGGCAGTCGGGTTTAGGGGACATCATCTGCCTTTTACAAACTCGAACTGGGTGGGGTCCAGAGTTTGGGGATTACCAATGTGTTTGTTTATAAGTTCCATGATGATACATTCCATGACCTTGCAGACCAGGCTCGTCAGGCTAATGAGTTAGTAGTTTCCGGGGTCCGTGGTGGCTCCCCCTTTGTGAAGTGGGATAACCATCGCTGTGCACCATTCAGTGGGCACAAAGCCTGAGGTGAGGCTATGATTGAACATGGTACTTAGGTTGGGTGCCAGTTCATTCTGTAGTTCATGTAGAACGTAGCTTGGGATGTTGTCAGGTCCCATGAATTATGTGTTCTTGACTTTAGAGAGTGTGGTTTTTACCTGTGTAGTTGTGATTAGAGGAACTTTGTATTCTTCCAGTATAGAGATGGGCCCTTTAGGGGGTGAGGGGGGGTAAAGTTAGCACTGAACCTATCTACCAGAATGTTGGCAATATCAGTTGGTTCTTTATATTTAGTGCCATTGTGCTATAACCCAGAGCAGATTTGAGTGTTGCCATTGAGATTTTTGACATAGCTATAGAATGCTTTGTGGTTGTCTTTAGAATCAGTGGAAATTTTGTTTTCATAACTAGCTTTGGAGGATTTTATGAGGGATCTCAGCTTCTTACTGTGGCTGACCAGGGAGTTCCTCCAATCATAGGATTTTGCTCTTTTTTGCAACAGTTTCTTTCTTCTGTTGTAGAGTTTTTTTATGGCAGGGGGCCACCAGATTGGCTTCCTTTTTTTAGAGGATAGCATCTTGGTTCTGCTAGGGATAGCATGATCCATGCACTCGTGTAAGTGCTTATAAAGTGCATTGTGTAGGATTTAACAGTCGCATATCTATTGTCCATCTGCATGGGTGTTGTTAAGTTTGCTAATTCTGTCTTGAAAAGTGTGAAGTTGGCTTTGGAGAAATTTTTTATGGTTGTTTCCCTAATGAGGGTGGGAGCAGGATGTGGATGTCTAGGGTGTTTAGCTTGTGGTTGGATCTGACTAAAGAAGAATTGACCTCTGGTGTGGAACACCGGTCACCCATGTTGGTAATGACCAGGTCTAGGATATTGCTGCCCCTGGGGGTGTGTGGAAAAGTTGATCCAAGGCATTGGAATTTATGAATTACAGAAAATGTTGAGCAAAAGAGTTGGTACATGAGTAGTTTTCCCAGTTAATGGTGGGGTAGTTGAAATTGCCCATTATTAGAGTGTTGGGTTGTACCCTAATATTTTCCAGTGTATCAAGAAATGAGGAGTGGGAATCTTGGGCCATGGTGGGGGATCTGTAACAAGCTACAATTTGGATTGCGGTCTTGCCCAGAGTTAGTCGCAGTAGGCTAATCTCAGATGCATTATGCTGAGCAACTAGCTTGGAGGTGTGGATATCCTTAATGAATATGGACACGCCTCCACCTTTAGTGTTTCGGTCCAGGTTAGGTGGCCGAAAGGTGTGGTATGAATTATAGCCTGGTAATGCAGGGGTGCTCTCTGGAGCCTTGAACCAGGTCTCTGTCACTGCACAGATGTTGATGTTCTCTATTTTAAGGAGTGCCTCGAGTGAGTGCATTTTGAGGTTTACACTTCTAGCATTGAGTAGCATTACCCTCAGATTTTGCTTGCTTGTACCTGTTACAGTGGTGAATTTGTCATTTGAACCTTGCCTAAAAAAAGTTACTATAGGGGTGGCAAGAGACTTAGCCAGTATCCAGAATCCCAAGGGCAACAGGTGCAGGCCATCTCTGGCAAAGCATCGTGGTCTGTCGATCATGTCATCCCAGGCAGACAGATACTGGATTCCCTTAGAATGACACCAGAAGCTTAGCCAATTGTTGAAGTCAATCATTTTGTCCTTGTACTGTGGTATCATTCTAGGTAATGGCAGGATGCTACTCAGGGCTAGGGTCATAAGTGCCTGGGCTACAAGATCGGAGAGCTCCTCCATGCCTCTTTTCATGTAGTCTGGGGAGGTACTTCTCAGGTCATTCAGACTAACATGGACAATGACAGAGTCATATTTGTACTTGTTGTGGAGTGAACTGAGGGTGTGTGTTATGTGGCAGATCCTGGTACCCAACAGGCAGCTGACAGTAACTTTCTCATTGTTTAGCCTGGTGAGTGGAACATCAGTGTGCCTGACTATAGAGTCACCGATGACTAGAGTGTTGGGTACATTGTTATGCCTTATGGGCTGTGGTTGAGTGGCTCACTGAGTTTGTGGGCTATGGGTCATTTGGGTTGTGTTGGGGGTTGGAGGTTGCTTGCGTTTCTGCTTTGGAGGTCTCTCTTGCTTGAGCAGATTTTTAATGAGAGCCTTCACAAATGTAGGTGTGTGTTTTGTGTTTCTATGTGTGTGCTTTGGTGGTGTAGATTTTGAGGGACTATGTGATGAGTGTGGTGTGGTGCAAGTGTTTACCTTCTCCTCTTGACTGTCTAGTCCAGTCTTGGGTGAAGAGAGCTTTGCTTCCAGTTTGGCTATATAAGTGCATCTCTCACAGGTTGTAGTGAGGGTGGTAAGAGGAGAGGGTTGTCTGTGTACATGAGGAAATTGCTGCATTGCCCCAGAATGCCCAGATTCATCAGGTAGACAGGTGAAAATACCGGATGCTGACCCTTAGGCATGCCTAGATAGGAGCTTATTTATTTAGTACTAAAAACTGTTTTCTTCTAGACAAGTGAGGAAAATTGAGTGCTGTAGTAATTTGTAGCTTATTTATTGCTTACAATGAGTTCTGAACAAGTGCTGAGCTCAAAGAAACAGATTTGAGTGCTAAAACTAAAAAAAAACTGGCTAGTTCTAACGGTAAATTTGAAGCACAGAATTTATGGCACCGGGAATAGTTTAACCCTAGCTAAGTGGTGATGCATAAAGTGTATTTTTTTTAATATAACAGTAGCAAATGAGCAAACTGATTTAAACAAATTAACCAATTAACCAATAAAAAGCTAAAAACTGAGCCCCGTTCCAGCAGTCATCGATCAGACAAGTTCTAACTGCACACTCCTCCCTCTAGGGTGCAAGGGAACCTTCTCCAAAAAAGATGGCCTGGATTAGTGCTCAAGTTATATAAACAAAGCTAGATTCAGCAGGTCTGATTCTAGTCCATGGTACAGCAAACAAGGCATACCAATTTCAGAAAGAAACAGTTCAAATAAGCAGGCACAATAAGCCTTTAACCAGAAACTCCCAGCTCAGAAGGGCAGAATCTAGCCTCTCCTCCCACAAGAGTGCAGACCACACCTTCTTAATGTAAAATAAATGGCCCAAAGCCCAAGTGCTTAAACCAGAACTAATACACTTTTAGAATAACAGACAGTAAGCCTTCAATCAGCAACTCCCAACTTAGAAGGATGTAAGCTACCTGTCCTGCCACAACAGTGCATGCCACAAACCTTCTTAATGTAAAACAACTGGTCTAAAGCCCAAGTGCTTAAACCAAAGGCTTAGAATAACAGTTACAATTTAATCAGGCTACTAACAAGCAGTAATAAATGCAGCAGAATAAATGAATTTAAGTACTTTTAAGAACAGGCAGCAAAAGCAAAATAAAGTAATAAAGTAGGAAGAAGCACAAATACAGTAAAAGCAGATGAATAAAGTGCATTTTTATATAACAATAGAAAACGAGAAAACAGATTTAAACAAATTACCCAATTAACTAGTAAAAGAGCTCAAAACTTAGCCCTGTTCCAGCAGTCTTCAATCAGTTAAGTTCTAACTGCACACTCCTGCCACTAGGGTGCAGGGGAACCTTCTCCAAAAATATGGCCTGGATTAGTGCTCAAGTTATACAAACAAAGCTAGATTCAGCAGGCCTGAATCTAGTCTATGCTACTGCAAACAAGGCTCACCAATTTCAGAAAGAAATATTCAAATAAGCAGGCAAAATAAGACTTTAACCAGGAATTCCCAGCTCAGAAGGGCAGAATCTAGTCTCTCCTCCCACAAGAGTGCAGACCACAAACATTCTTAATGTAAAATAACTGTCCTGAAGCCCAAGTGCTTAAACCAGAACTGATACACATTTAGAATAACAGAAACTAAGCCTTCAGTCAGCAATTCCCAACTTAGAAGGATGTAAGCTACCTGTCCTGCCACAAAAGTGCAGACCACAAACCTTCTTAATGTAAAAAAACTGGTCTGAAGCCCAAGTGCTTAAACCAAATGGCTTAGAATAACAGTTACAATTTAATCAGGCTACTACAAAGCAGTAATAAATGTAACAGAATAAATACAATTGAGTACTTTTTAGAACAGGCAAAAGCAAAACAAAGTAATAAAGTAGGAAAAACACAAATACAGTAAAAGCTGATGAATAAAGTTCAATTTTTTTGTTTGTTTTTTTTTGTTAGTAAAGTGCAAGGAGAGAGGAAGGAGGAGCAGAAGATAATTCAAGGATAAGAACCTAAGTGGGTTGGCCTTCTCAAATGTTCTCTCTGTATTAAGTAGAGTGAATACTAGACTAGGAGGGGTGTCCCAGATCACATTTACAGTAGGGGGGGGGACTGCAAAGCCACCAACTATAACAACACCACAAGAATAGGGTGGGAGGGAGGAAAAATCAGTTTCAGGACAGATGAGAAACAGAAAACAGTGCCAGCAAATATATAAAATAATTCAGTCAGGCAAAAAGAAATAATTCAGTCAGGCAAAATTAAGACAATGCAGAACTCTCAACCCACTTAGGTTAAAATGCCTAGAAATATACTTACCAATCAGTGATATATTTAATGATTTTTTGAGAATCACACTTCAGCCAGAACACCAGGAGTTTCCAACAGTGTATGCAAGAATTTACAAACAGAAACTATTTTTAAATCAGCAAGCCTTGAAGCAATCAGATAACACAAAAGCTGTTAGACCAGTTTTATAAACTCTACCACAGGAATGGGGGGAAGCAGTTTCAGGACAGATGAGACAGAAAACAATGCCAGAAAATATATAAAATAATTCAGTGAGGCAAAAAAAATAATTCAGTCAGGCAAAATTAAGACAATGCAGAACTCTGAAAGGTTAAAATGCTCATATCCATAAAGGTGTGTTTTCTAAATAGGGAAGATGTCAGGAGGTCATACCTCAACTGCATGTAGAACCTAGCTTGCTTCACTGAAGATTGTATGCCATTAATGTTAACACTCATTAACTTCATAATTAGAAGACATAAAGTTACCAAAATGCCTCTAAGTGAAAGAACTGGGCATGTTATGTGGCACGGTAAGGACTTACCACCTTGGATTCCCCTTTAGGATACAAAACACAAGTACATTGATGACATTGCAATATAAGAAATACAAACATTGCAAAAACTCCATTAACAGCAAGGCAAAGCACTCTAGAAACAAAATACACTAAGAATGTTTCACTTTCTACTCAATGGTGGTTTGTAGTGAAGGACAGTGTGTGCCAGATGCTCCCAGAAAAAAATATCTAAAATTCGATTTAATATTTTAGCAACAGATAATGGACATATATAAGCTGCAAAACATAGCTTTGTGATGCAGTTTCTAAGAAAAAAAACTCAACACTTTGTTCATAAAATCAGCAGGTAAAACTGAGTACATGAATTCTTTAAGGGGGAGAAAATACATATTGGTAAATAAGTACAACACAATAACTGCAGGCAAGCTGCTAGGCAGGAAGGCAGAAAAATTGCATACAAGCTTTTTCAATGTCATGAAAAACAAATAGACTTTGAGGAAGTTGCAGCTTGGATGACATATCCAGTCAAAGACTGAATTCTGTCTCAATCTAAGATGTCGTTATTTATTTATATATTTATTTATTTGTCATTATTTTTAGCTGTTTAAAGACAGAAGTTAGGTCTTGCTTTACTTCTTGATGATTCAACCCACTGCTAGTGACTAAAATCCACAGCAATAATGGTCCGTATGTTGATAAAAAATAAGTAGGAGTATTTGGATAGAGTTCCTAAAACAGAAGGGAGAGCATGTTTCTCCAGGTCACTAAAGCAACTTTCACAGAGAAAGAAAGCATTCTGAATATGTGTACTGATTGCATTCATTTTGTGGTCATCAGCAGACTTTTGGTGGCGGGCCTGAATAAACAACATGTTTTGGTAGGGCAAGTTTCATAGTTTCACTGCAGTTTATACACAGATAATTTTCTTGCCTCTGCAATACATTTAGGCCAAGGATGAAATCAGATTAATTAGATCATGATGATGGAAAACTGGTGAGGGGCAATGCAACAAAAGGTATATAAAGGTTAACTGTGCTCTTGGGAAAATGGTACAGTGGCAGCAAAAATTAATGTAGAGGTAAAACAGAAGGTGAAATTCTCAGAAGCATTTAAATGCCCCAAATTATTCATTCTCTAGTGACCACATTAACAGAATTAGAAGGTGACATAAGTACTTGCCATAAACTGTCACTCTGAAGTCAGAGATGTTTCCAATGTGCACTGGACTTGGTTTGCATAGGCTGTTTTAGTATGAGAGAGGAGGAAATAGAATTTACCAGTGTCCATGTCATGTTTTCTCTATTTCTGCCCAGTCCATTTCTTCTCCTGGAGATTGAACACACTTTACACATCAAGGAGTATTTGCTTACTCCGGAGTTAAAAAAGGCACAAGGTCTATTGTGTAGGATCACATTTTGGAAAGAGAGAGATACAGGGTGGAGGGTTTGATCTACTTCTCCTATACAGCATAAATCAGGGTTTACCAGAGTTTTGCTTTCTTTGTTATGTGTTTGGAGTAGTTGTTTTCTTTTTTTATTTTCAATAATTTTTATTTTCATTTTTTCATTTATATAAAACACAATCATTTCCATTCTTACAGCATGACCATCAGTGAGTGTTATACATTGTAGTCAATATAGTAACATGTATGTCATAGGTAGGTACTAGGCTATCAGCTCGAGGGCAAAAGCAAGCCTAGCCAACAGTGTACCATGTATTGTTAAATTCCTGCCCCTCTATTAAGCAGTGCCCCAGAGATAATCCCAGAGGTGAATTTCCTATCACCCATCCACTTATCAAGGTTTTTCTTGAATACTGCTAATGCTTGATGTGGATGGGAATCTTGTTCCACAGCATGGAAAATCTCTGGATCACGAATCTATCCCTCAAGCATGTCCTATTTATTGCTGTGGTGAGGTTTAGGTCCCTAGAGCATGTAGCTCAGGGAGATTGGGATTTCTTCAAGTGGAACATGTCCAATAATTCCGGGTTTGACATAGCTTTGTATGTCAGACAGAGGTCTCCTCAGAGTAAGCGGTATGTGACTGAGTAGAGTTTGAGTTTCTTGAGCCAGTCAGCATAGGGCAATTGTTTGAGGCCAGCGATCCTCTTGGTGAGGTACTTTTGGGGCCTCTCAAGTTGTTGTAGGTGTCTTGTGAGGTACATCCCAAATGGGGCATTGTATTCAATGAGGGGTCTGATAAGTGATGAGTAAAGGGGAATGATGACTTCCTTATTTCTAGATGCGAACCCTTTTGTGATTAAGTGGGCCATGTAGAAAGATTTTTTGACCACTGTGGCAATGTGGTTATCAGAGGAGAGGCTGTTATCCACTTGGGTCCCAAGGTCTCTTATCACACTTTCTGTGTTGAGTGAACTTCCCCCTATTTGGTAATTCATGGGTACAGTGTTTTTGCCAAAGGGGATAACAATGCACTTTTTGGCATTTAGTTTGAGGCCATGATTTTGATACTAGGTGTCAGTCTCGGTGAGGCCTTTTTGCAGGATGTCTACGTTGGCAGGGGAATTGATAATGACACCCAGTTTGCACTCATCTGTGAACTTAGGTAGCCATAGACCCTTGGTGTTCACTTTCACTTTAGAGAAGTATATACCGAACAGGAGGGGTCCCAGGACTGAACCCTGGGGTACTCCACTTGTCACTGGTTTGGAGTTGGATCTGGAGTCAGCAACTCTTACTGTGTGAGTTCTGTCCATAAGCCAGTTGGCCACCCATCTCGTGACGTAAGGGTTTATATTAAGGTTGGTGAGTTTATCAATGATTCCTGAATGAGGGATAGTGTCAAAGGCTTTAGTGAGGTCCAGGTAGGTTGTGTGGACTACCTTGCCCTTGTCTATGGCCTTTGTTACTGTTTCAAAGAAGTCTACCAGGTATAGGAGACATGACCTACCTTTTACAAATCTGAATTTGGTAGCATCCAGAGTTTGGAAGTTACCTATATTTTTGTTTATGAGTTCCATGATGATACGCTCCATGGCCTTGCAGACCAGACTTGTCAGGCTAATAGGTCTATAGTTCCCGGGGACTGTGGTGGTTCATCCTTTGTGGAGTGGGATAACCATTGCTGTGTGCCATTCTGTGGGCACATAGTCTGTGCTGAGGCTGTGGTTGAACATGGATTTTAGGTGGGGGGCTAGTCTATTTTGGAGTTCATGTAAGACGCAGCCTGGGATGTGTGTTTTTGGCTTTAGAGAGTGCCATTTTTATCTGTGTGTTTGTGATTGCCGGGGCTCTACAACCATCCGGTATAGTTACGGGCCCTTTGGGGGGTGAGGGGGAGTAAAGCTTGCACTGAACCTATCTGCCAATATGTTGGCAATATCAGTTGGCTCTGAATATTTTGTGCCGTTCTGTTGTAGCTCTGTGCAGATCAGGGTGTTGCCATGGAGATTCTTTGCATATCTAAAGAATGCCTTGTGGTTGTCTTTGGAATCCGTGGCAATTTTTCTTTCAAGATTAGCTTTGGAGGATTTTATGAGAGATCTTAGTTTCTTACTGAGGCTCATCAGTGAGTTCCTCCATACCTGGGTTTTTACTCTCTTTTGCAACAGTTTCTTCCTTCTGTTGTAGGGTTTGTTAATGGCAGGGGACCACCAGATAGGCTTCCTTTTTTTTGGAGGATAGCATCTTGGTTTTGTTGGGGATAGCACTAGCCATGCACTCATGCTTGTAGTATGTGTAGGATTCAGCAGTCGTGACTGTATTGACTGAGTTATCCATCCGCAAGGGTATCACAAAGTTAGTCACCTCAGTTTTGAGAAGCGTGAAGTTCGCTTTGGAGAATTTTTTTACGATGGTTTCCTTGTGTGGGGGTGGGGTCAGGATGTGGATATCTAGGGTGATTAGTTTATGGTCTGATCTAACCAGCGAGGAGTTGATCTCGGGTGTTGAGCAGCAGTCACACATGTTGGTAATGACCAGGTCCAGAATATTCTTACCCCTGGTGGAGGCGTTGACAAGTTGATCCAGGGCGTTAGAGTTTATGAACTCCAGGAATCGTTGAGCCAGGAGGTTAGTACAAGAGTAGTTTTCCCAGTTAATGTTTGGGTAGTTGAAATTGCCCATTATTATAGTGTTTGGTTGGACCCTCATTTTTTCCAATGTCCCCAGGAACGAGGAGTGAGGGTCCTGGTCATAGTGGGGAATCTATAACTGGCTACAATTTGGAATGCATTTTTGCCCTGGGTTGAGTTGCACTTGGATGATTTTAGAGGCATCATATTTTGCAACTAACCTGGAGGTGTGGATGTCCTCGATGAATATGGACACGCCTCTGCCTTTCGTGTTTCAGTCCGGGTTTTGTGGCTGAAACATGTGCTATGAGTTATAGCCTGGTAGTGCTGGGGTGCTTTTGGGAGCCTTGAACCAGGTCTCAGTCACTGCACAGATGTCACTGTTCTCCATTTTGAGGAGTGCCTCGAGTGAGTGCATTTTGAGGTTTAGACTCCTAGCGTTGAGTAACATTGCCCTCAGGTTTTTGTTTCCTGTAGTTCTTATGGTGGTGTTTTTTTTTTTTTTTGAGCCTTGCCTATAAAACATCTATTTACACTATATACAAAGATGCTTTCTCATTCAATTTCGTTATTATAAAAACAGCACATACAATAAGGATTTCAAGTCCATAGTTTGACAGTGTGATTGTGTGCATATTTCTAGGTTCCTTTGTACCTTGTTACTATGTAGTATGTATGATGTTTTATGCTATTATGATGCTAAAGGTTTGTTCCCAAATTTCTCAGGCTTTCATATTTTTGTTTCTTTTATCCATTACTATTTTATGGGCTAAAAGATGTTTTATAGCTATTTTTTTTAATCCCTCCCAAGATATATTTGTAGGGTCTAACCATTTGACAGCTATGTATAGCTTTATTAGTAAGAAAATTATTATAAGTATATTCGCTTGTTTTCCTGATATGTTAGATAGGCAAATATGTAGAAGGGTAAAGTCCCATGTTAGTGTTGATGTTTGATATCCCATTTTGTGCAGTTGTATCTTGAGGAAATTCCAGTTTGTATGCACATTTGCAACTCCAAAATATATGCATTAGGTCTGCTACCTGGTCCTTGCAGTGTGGGCAGTATGGTCATTTGGATGCATTGAATTTGTGGAGTATTGCGGGTGTGAAATATGTATTATTATTTATCATGAGCTGCGTGTATGATAGTTTTTTAAAGGGTATACTTTTCAGTGTTAGATTGATTGCATGACTTATTTGCTGGTCATCTATGGATGGTTTTAATTTTCTCCAATAGTTAGAGAAAAGTAGGTCCTTCTGAAATTTAATTTCACCTATCATTTTATGAGTTAGATATTGTTTTCCTTGTTGTAAGAATAGACTTCCAAAACAGAGTACAGTTTTTCATGTCACTATTAAGTATAGTAAAGTTTTGGAGGTAACTGGAACACAACTCTTTGATTTGTCTTAGAATTATTGTATATGACTTGGGTAAATTTAGGTTACTTCTCCTTTCTTGGATTGTACAGTTAAGATATGGGCAGATATCTTGGATTATTTTATCCTTTAATTGAGGAAAATAATCAAGGTCTAGCATCTTATTTATTTTTAAATTTGGATTTTTATGGAGGGGTTGTATTGTTACCATAGCTTGCCCAAGGTTTAAGGAATGAAAGAGTTTTTGTGTTATATTTATAGAATGTTTTAAGGGATTTATAATGTTATAGGTTTGTAAACCTTTTTTGTTTAAAAAGGGAAGCACTTTGGGATTGATGCCTAGTGCTTTAATGTACCTACAGAATATTGTCACCCAAGGAGGTGACCAAGTTTTCATTGTCGGGTTATCTTCTGCTATTCTCAATATTCTGTTAGCGTTGATAATAGAGTAATATGTTTTAAAATTTGGCAGGTTCAGATCCCCTTTGCTCTTGGGAAGTGTTAGTTTCTGATACGAGATTCTGTTTTTTTTTGGGGTTCCCATATGAATTTTGTTAGGAAGGTATGAATTTGTTTGAAAACTTTATTATGTATGGTTATCTCTGATGTCATGAATATATATGTTAGTCTAGGTAAAATGTTCATTTTGATTATTGATACTTTGGCCAGAAATGGTAACTTAAGGTTATTCCATCTTTTACAGTCTTGTATTATGCTTTGCCATTTAAGTTATGTTATGCTGGTAGAATTCCTTGTTGCTCTGGAAGAAAGTAATTCCCAGAGATTTAGTTTCTTCTTTAATTTTTATTGTATCTATTAGTGGTATTAATGAGATACGTTTGGATGGCCTTAAGGGGAAGATATTAGTTTTATTGAGATTTAATTTGTAGTTAGACATTATTGAAAATTGTTCAATTGCAATTATTATTTTGGTTATGTCTGAGTTTGGTGTAGTGAAGTATATGTTCAGATAATCTGCGAAGGCGGTGAGATATACTTTGAAGTTGTGTGTTGAGGGATTATGGTATGTGTTTTGTTTGATATAAAGAAACAAGGGTTCTAGGTATAGGTTGAATAGAAAGGGCGATAATGGACACCCTTGTCTTGTTCCATTTTTTATCATAATTCTATTTGACCATGTTTTATTTATATATAGGGATGTGTATGGATTGCTATAGAGAATTTGGATGATCTGAATGAAATTGATAGATATGTCAAAATAAGGTAACGTTTGAAGTAAAAATTCTAGATTGACCCTGCCAAATGCCTTGTGGGCATCTACTACCATTGAGTAGATATTAATGTTCCTCTGATTTGCAAAAGATATTAATGCATCCAATATTACAGTGTTGTCACTGGTCTGTCTTGGAGTAGTTGTTTTAAAAATTAGCTCTGTGACCTCGCTAGGTTGTATTTTTTCCTCCAAGTCAGCCTGTGAGGATTCTATTATGAAACATCAACTTCCAGAAAATTGGCATGCCAAATCGATGGAAAAAAAATGCCAAAAATTCATAAGGGAAAAAAGACACATTTTAATGGGGGGGGGGTGCAAGCTCCCTACACCCCCCAAATTTATATATATACATATATATATATATATATATATATATATATATATATATATATATATATATATACCAACTCCACCTTCACACCAAGTTGAAGAAGGGAGAAATTTCCCAAAACAAGTGAATCATTGCTGGTGCACATTTAGAAACCACACTTTGACATTATGCCATTTGTCTTTCTTTTCTGTGTGCTACTAACACTCAAGCAATTTCATCTTATAGGTTCATAGGTTCATAGGTAGGTACTAGGCTATCAGCCCAAGGGCCTACGTAAGCCTAGCCAACAAGGTTCCCTGGCTTACACCACCCAAGAAAGATATTTTCCTGTGCCACTGTCGAGCAGAGACACAGAAGTGATCCCCGGGGTGTATTTCCTATTTCCCATCCACTCATCAAGATTTTTCCTGAAGAGTGCTAATGAAGAACTTTGCTTGACATAGATGGGTAGCCTGTTCCAGAGTATGGGAAGTCTCTGGGACAGGAATCTATCCCTCCAGCATGTCCTGTTTATTGTGGTGACAAGATTTAGGTCCCTAGAGCATGTAGCTCAGAGGGATTGGGATTTCTTTAGGTGTAGCTTGTCCAACAGCTCTGAGTTTGACATAGCTTTATATGTTAGGCAGAGATCACCTCGGAGTAGGCGATATGCTACGGAGTAAAGCTGGAGTTTTTTGAGATGGTCAGTGTAGGGCATATGTTTGAGGCCAGTAATCCTCTTTGTGAGGTACTTCTGTGCCCTTTCCAGCTGCTGCAGATGTCTTGTGAGATACATTTCAAAAGGGGTGTTGTACTCTATAATGGGTCTAATGAGTGTCGAGTAGAGGGGAACAATGACCTCTTTTTGACTGGATGAGAACCCTTTTATGATGAGGTGTGCCACGTAGAAGGACTTCCTGAGTACTGTGGCGATGTGACTATCAAAGGACAGACTACTGTCCACCTGGGTCTCAAAGTCTCTTATCACACATTCGGTGTTAAGTAGATTGCTGCCTATGTAGTAGTTCATTGGTACAGTTTTTACCAAAGGTGATGACACTGCACTTTTTAGCATTGAGCTTGAGGCCATGGCTCTGACACCAAGCATCTGTCTCAGAGAGGCCCTTCTGTAGGATGTCCACATCATTTGGGGACTTGACTATGGCTCCTAGTTTGCAGTCATCTGCGAACTTCGTTAGCCAGAGGTCTTGAGTTTGTATAGGGGAGCTGCAGGTGTGTCCGGCAAAAGGTAAAAAAATGTAGAGTGACAGGTCATAGATTTATTCCAGGGGATTTATTCCAGGAGTATGAGACATTAGTTAATGCAGAGGATTAAGGCTATAACCTGCTAACAAGATGCTTCTTGTGGTCCAGACCTTGCATCATCATAGGTTAGCATTAGCTTAACTGCCCTTCCAGGCCATTTTAAGCCTAGCTAATTATCCCATTTGAGAGTCAATCTCTGCACCCCTTGTTTGTATGTTAAACGCCTTAACCATTATGCCAACAAACTTGATTCCTTCAGCCTCCATTTGATCAAAAGCATGACTCATTCAGTCAGAAAGTGCTACTGAGCTTAGTCTGAAAAATGTTCTTGTTGACCAGTATTCTACTCCAGTTAGCAAGTATAAATAAATAAATAAATAAATAAAAGCCAGATGAGCCTGTGTGAGACTCTGAGATGGATCAAGTTCCAAGGCTGTTGATTTCCATACCTGGAAGAAACAGATCACATTTTTTGATCTACCCACTCTTGCAGACACAAAATTGCTGCGACCAGTATTTTCCTGGTTGATTATGTCATCAGTTAAGGACTGAATGCAAACCAATAGAAAGAAAACCTGATATTCCATCTCTGCAGGAGGCTGCAAGGACACTTTGTAGGGATTAACTTCCAGATGTGCGTATGATCACCAGCACTACAATGATGTTATTAATATCGTGGACCTGAGACGGCAAAGGTGACTAAAAAGTTTCCGAGGACATAGCTTGTGAATCAGTGCTACCAGCTGTCCATTCTTAGGCCAATTGTCTAGCACTGAAGTTTTCTTTGCTATGTCCAAACCTGGCTCAGTAAATTCCTGTCTAGAGCTGTTGATCCAATAGGCTTATTATCATCAAGCAGAAGCACCCAGAAGCATCCAGAAGTACCCAGAAGTTCTTGAGTCAAAGTCATGGTCTTTATATTTTTCTTTCTCTTTGTAGGTGGCATGTCAGGGCAAAGCTATGCGTACTGGTAATAAAAGTTGCTGTTTAGTTTCCCTAAACAGAGATTGTGTATTGTGCCAGTGCATATAGTTCAGAGTTCAGTGCATATAGTTCAGAGTTCTGAAGTAGCATACTCATGTTTTTTGCAAGTAAATCAGAAGTCCTATCACTTCCTAGTTTCAAACTGCTTCAAGTTTATGTCCTCTTTGTTTACAGACTGTGGTGCTTCCTCCACAGTTTTTTACCTTAATTGTCTGATTTCATAATATGTCATTTCTTACGATTTTCTCTCCATACTATCAGTATTGAAAGTTGCCCTGTAAATAAGGGGCCACCATTTCTAATAGACAGCATCTACTTTTGTGGCTGTAAGCTGGGAATCTATAGCTCTCTAAGAATCAGTGATGAACCATGTGATGGACAGTGACTACAGTCTCATGATCCACACCTCTGCCACCAAATAATATGTGACAGTCAAGGACTAAGATTTCAAAATGTGCATCTCTGCCACCACTTAATATGTGAAGACATTGGCCTATAGTTCCCATCCAATACCATGCAACCAATTCATATGTGACTGTATATGTTTTAAATCCACTCAGATGGCACTGAATAATATATTAGGAGTTGCTGGTCTTAAATTTATGATACATGTGAACTACTGCCATCACCTGTCACACTCAAATAAGACCTGTATACTAACCAGCTACAGAACAGAGTTATAATTACTGGCTCCATAAGATCTCACCAATCTTCATCCACATACACACACACACACACACACACACACACACACACACACACACACACACACACACACACACACACACACATTGTTTTCCATTTGATATTTTTCCGGTATCAGCACCTTACTGTCACTAGGTAAAACCAATCTGGGACACTCAAATCACAAGTCTTTACTCTTAAAATAATTAAGTCATTAAATATTTGTATGGTAGCAATAGCTCAAAGCAGTCACTTGTCAAAAGGGAAATGCTAACAGTTGGGGTAAATCTGATTCTGCTTTAAACCGTAACCAGTTTTGAACTGAAATACTTGAAATAAATAAAACTAAGTGATACAGTAGAATATTAATTATATAGACACGTACGGAATTTTATAAGGAATATAAAATAAAAACATTGAACAGAATGTCCTGTTGCTATTTATAGCTGAAAGTTTACTGTATCCTATCTACTACTAACTTGAATGTCCCAGTAATTGCAGCAGAGAACTCAAAGGCCATGTTTTAACAGTTTGAACTCGGTCCGTGAAATGTGTTCCCCTTGTGCACACACTAACTGAATTTACAACAGCTGTAGTCTGAACTTCAAGGCATTCCAGGACTGTCAAATTTCAAATTAAGAGTCTAAAAATAATGCATTTAGTTAGTCTAGTACTTTAGAAAAATCTCATCCCCCTTTTACAGAATCCAAGGCACTTTGATATCCAGCTTAGCGTTTTGTGTGTGTGTGGGGGGGTTAAGCCTGAATAGTATTTTTTCTTTCTCTTGAACAATGTTGTTCTGAACACAAATATTTCTCTCCCCATACGGTAATACTTTGACAGGATATAACATTCTAAGCAGCACAGAGCACTGCAAATGTAAAAGTTTGAAATCAGTTTTACTTTCAATAGCATTGTTGCATTACTACCAAAGGCAGTAATATTTTATTCTTTCTATATTATTTGTTAGCACTTATCTTCTAAAAATTATTTATAGTTTCCTTAAATTAATACAGCTTATCTTACCTCTTCTACATTTCTTTTCTGAAAAACAGCTGTATTTCCTTTAGTTTTCCTTAGTTTATTATAACTTGTTTGCACTTAAAATAATGGCATTTAATAATTTTCCACTATCACCACAATCTAAAAAAAGTTTAAATAATTGCATCTGATGGACATTACAGCAGTACAGTGGTTAGCATTGCTCCTTTACTGTCCTCTTAGATTAATTGCCTTCTGTGTACAGGCTGCATGTTCTTCTTGTATCCAGATGATGGATTTTTGTCAGGTTCTCAAGTTTTTTCACACATCCACAGATTAG
>NC_056747.1:1178196736-1178219236 GCF_019279795.1 Protopterus annectens | reverse complement strand
CCTAGAATTTTCTGCATGTGGCTGGAGATTATTGATGGTGGGTCACAGAATAATGTCATAGCAAGAGACTTGAAGATGATAAGGCTTCATGTGTGTGAATGTGTAAACAGCCAAGATCTAGCACCACTGAACATTGACACCTATAGCAAGCTCATATGGTCCCCAGCTTTGCTGATTACCTCTGATATTCTTTGCTCCTTCCATTGCCATCAAATCATCAGAAACTTGATAAATCATGTTGAAATATAATAAGCTAGACCTTTCGTGGATCATAACTCTAGAAGTATAGAATGATGCTAGGTATTTATTTGTGGCTAGGTGCTAGTGTTTGACTAGGATTACTATTCAAACTAGGAGTTTTAAACTCAATGGGGGGGTGAGAATGGGAAAGAACAGTGCATGCATAGTAGTTTACAAATTAATTATTTTATTTGTTAGTCCCTACTCTTCTTGATAGAAAGTTTAATAACAGTCCCAATTATCTTATGCTTATATCTATGAGTAAGCAGTTCACTAGATAGTTTTTTATGAGGGCATTATATGTAATATGTATTTATTTTTTCCTACTTCAGTAGTATAGCCAACTTGAAATGCATATCAATTAATATCAATGGAGTAAATAATGGTTGTAAAAGGGGTAGTTGATACAAAATTTAAAAAATATTTCATTCCCAAGTTATCTTTCTACAGGAAACACATTTAATAAAAGAAGATTTGGAGAGGCGTAATGCTAAACACTATTCTGTATTGACTAGCTCTCATTATAAACAAAAGAGAAGAGGGGTGGCTATTTTATGGAAAAGTTTGTTGACTCTACCTCAAATACTGAATACATTTAGTGATGATAAAGGCATGTTTTGTTCAGTGACTTTACAGATTCAAAAGAAAATATACACTTTTATTAATGTCTGTTGGATACCTGGATTGGGAATACAGTTAAACAACAGTTGGGGGAAATAATATGGATATCAAATGGAAACATTAGTTTTGCAGGTGACTTTAATTGTATTTTATCTGATAAGGATTGCAGCTCTAGCTGTAAAAGGAAGACATCTGCCTCAGTCAAGGCTTTAATGGACTTCACTGACCTATATGATACGAGAGATATGAATGAGTTTTCGGTATCAGACTCTCACTTCTTTACACATTTCTCACCCAGGCATGGGAAGCAATCATGAATAGATAAGAGTATATGTTTCAAATGAAATTTCTAGTAGAATAGATAATGTTAAAGTACTCTCTTGTCCACTGTCAGATCATAATGCGATAACATTTGAAGTTATATTGAATTCTAATAATAACATCCCAATTAAAGGGATTCCTGCATATGTAACCAATATGAAAGACTTTAAGGGGTTCTTTAATAAAGAAATTCAAACTTTTATTGCAATTAATCATACAGGTAAAACCTCAAGAGATTTTTGGGGGGCTCTTTAAAAGCATACCTTTTTGGCAAAATTGCAAGTTGGTATGCACAAAAAAGAAACAATGGGACAAGTAATTGATAGATTTACAGGAGAAAATTGATAAGTTAGATAGTCAGAAAGGAAATAACTTAGTGGAAATAAATAGCTTAAACAGTAAATATTTAGAAATTTTCCAACATAAAGCTATGATGAACTTAGAAAAGATTAAAATAACCAATTATTCCATAAATTCTTAATCTATACATAAATTGGCGACTAGACCAAAATGATTGTTAAATCTAACCCCATCATAGGTTCATAAATTAGTACTAGGCTAACTGCTCTTGTGAGCTATTTTAAGCCTAGCCAATTATCCCTTGTGAGACTTGAACTCTGCACATTGTGTTTGTAAGGCAAACACCTTAACCATTAGGCCACCCTCCCAACCCCAAAGAATTATACTCTTCTAGTAGTAAGAAGAAGTTTACTGAAATAGAAGATATTCTGGATATTTTCAGGTCTCATTTTAATAAGATTAATCAGCACAAACCAACAATGGATACACAAGATCTAATTAAAACATTTAAAAAAATATTGGAAATAGCTATCAAAGGATCAAATAAAAACAATTGATAAGCCTTTATCAATGTCATAGGAACATAAGATCATAGGAAGTTGCTAGGCTATTGGTTCTGAGGCCCTTATAAACCTAGCCAGGAGTTTAGCCCATGTTTAGACAAGTCAGCACCCAAAGACCCTGTTCAGCAGGGATATAGGTAAAATCCCAGGGGTGTATTTTCTGTTTCCCATCCAGTTATCCAGGTTGCAATTAAAAAGGGATAATGAGGTACTCTGCTTGACATGGAGAGGGAATCTAGTCCACAGATGGGGGAGTCTCAGGACACAAATCTGTCCCACCAACAAGTCCTATTGATGTCGCAGACCATGTTGAGGTCGCGCATGCAGGTTACTCAAGTGAAGCTTGACTTGCGGATATGCAGCAGTTCCATCAAGGCGGGGTCTGAGGTTGCTTTGCATGCCAGACAGAGATCATCTTTGAACAGTCTGTATAAAACTGAGTAGAGGGATAGGGATTTTAGCCTATCTGTTTAGGATAGATGTTTGAGGCCCTGGATTCTCCTGGTGAGGAACCTCTATTGTCTCTCCAGCTACTGCATGTGCTTTGTGAGGTACATGCCGAAGGCAGCATTGTACTCAATAATTTGCCTTATAAGGGAAGAATACAGGGATGTTATGACCTCCTTGTCCCTGGATGAGATACCCTTACTTATGAGGTGGGCCATGTAGAAAGCTTTCTGTACAACGGAAGCAACATGGTGGTCAAATGTCAGGTTGCTGTCAACCTGGGTGCCCAAATCCCTCACAACTGATTGTGTGCTTAGGAATTGTTATTAATGTGATAATATGTGGGGATGTCACTCTCCCCAAAGGGTATGATGATGCATTTTTTGTCATTCAGCTTGAGGCCATGTTTCTGGCACCAGTCATTTGTTTCGATGAGGCCCTCTTGGAGGACATCCACATCACTTGGGGAAATGATAACCATGCCCAACTTGCAGTCATCTGCAAACTTGGTCAGCCATAGCCCACTGGTTTTGGCACCTACACCTCAGGGAAGTATTTCCCGAATAACAGAGGCCCCAGGACTGATCCCTGAGGTACTTCATTCATTACAGGTCTACTGCCTGAGGAGGCTTCCCTATTTTGATTAGGTGGGTTCTATCAGTGAGCCAGTTTGCTACCCATCTGATAACATATGGATTTATGCCTAATTGAAAGAGTTGATCTATTATGACCGAGTGGGAAATAGTGTTAAAGATTTTGGTCAGGTCAAAGTAGGTGATGTACACCATCTTCCCCTCGTCCACGGCTTTGGTGACTGTCTCAATTAAATCGACCAGATTTAACAGACATGACCTCCCCTTGACAAAGCCAAACTGTGTGGGGCCAAGTGTTTTAAGGTTGCCACTGTCGTTGTTAATGAGGTTAATGATAATCCATTACATGGCCTTGCAGATCTGGCTAGTTAGGCTGATGGGTCTATAATTTCCCAGATTGGTGGATGCCCCACCTTTGTGTAAAGGGATGACAGTAGCTGTCCTTCACTCAGCTGGGCAAAGCTGGTACTAAGGCTTTGGTTGAATAGGTGTCTAATGGTGCTGCAAGTTTATGCCTGACTTCATGTAGGATGCAGCCTGGGATGTTATCAGTTCCCATGAAGGCTGTATTTTTCACCTTTGAGAGGGCAGTGATGACCTGTTCCCTAGAGATAAGGGGTGGGGGGTAGGTACTGGAAATGTCCTGATTTACTGATGGGGAGGGGGCAGAGGGGTGAAGTTTTCACCAAATCTGTCAGTCAGTAGGTTGGCTATATCTACAGCATTTGTGTATGTGGTGTCCTTGACCACCCATTTTGAACAGCTCTGGGTGCTTCCTTTGAGACTGCAGAAATATGTGAAGAAGGCCTTATGATTGTCTCTAGTCTATGTCTGAACTGAAAGTTCAAATTAATAAATTAAAACCCAATGGGGCACCTGGAAACTATGGTATAATAACTGAACTATACAAAATGATGACAAAGGATGTGTTGAGTATTTTGCTAGCGGTATTTTCAATAGTTAAAGGACTTACAAAGGTACCACTTTCTTGAAAATACAACCTAATATCCCCAGTTTTAAAACCTGACAAGGACTGAACACAATATTCTTCATATAGACCACTTTCATTATTAAATGTAGATTATGAAATATTCATGGCAATCTATGCCACTAGAATAAAACAATTTGCTAAGTTTCTGGTGTCATTCTAAGGGGATCCAGTATCTGTCTGCCTGGGACAACATGATCGACAAACCACGATGCTTTGCCAGAGATGGCCTGCATCTGTCACCCTGGGATTCCGGATACTGGCTAAGACTCTTGCCACCCCTATAGTGCCTTTTTTAGGCAAGGTTCAAACGACAAAACTGCCATCATAGCACGTACAAGCAAGCAAATTCTGAGGGTAATGCTACTCAATGCTAGAAGTCTAAACCTCAAAATGCACTCACTCGAGGCACTCCTTAAAATGGATAACATCGACGTCTGTGCAGTAATAGAGACTTGGTTCAAGGCTCCAGAGAGCACCCCTGCATTACCAGGCTATAACTCATACCACACCTTTCGGCCATCTAACCTGGACCAAAACACTAAAGGAGGAGGCTTTTCCATATTCATTAAGGATATACACACCTCCAAGCTAGTTGCTCAACATAATGTATCCAAAATTATCCAAGTGTAACTAACACTGGGCAAGACTGCAATTCAGGTTGTTGCTTGCTACAGATCCCCCGCCATGCCCCATTTCTTAATACACTGGATAATATTAAGGTACAGCCCAATACCCTAATAATGGGAGATTTCAACTACCCCACTATCAGCTGGGAAAACTACTCATGTACTAACGCATTTCCTCAACGCTTTCTGGAATTCATAAACTCCTATGCCCTGGATCAGCTTCTCCACACCCCCACCAGGGGCAGCAATATCCTGGACCTGGTCATTACCAATATGGGTAACCGATGCTCCATGCCAGAGGTCAACTCCTCGCTGGTCAGATCCGACCACAAGCTAATCACCCTAGACATCAATATTCCCCCCATCCCCCCACCCCCATAAGGCAACCACTGTAAAAAACTTCTCCAAAGCCAACTTCGTGCTTCTTAAGACAGAAGTGTCAAACTTCACTACACCCATGCAGACGGATAACAGAGGTATGACTGCTGAATTCTATACAAATGCACTGTATACTTACTTACATGAGTGCATGGATCATGCCATCCTCAACAGAACGAAGACGCTATCCTCCAACAAATGGAAGCCAATCTGGTGGTCCCCACTGATAAACACACTCTACAACAGAAGGAAGAAGCTATTGCAAAAAAGAGCAAAGTCACCTGATTGCATGGACTCCCTGGTCAGCCTCAGTAAGTAGCTGAGATTCCCTCATAAAATCCTCCAAAGCTAGTTATGAAAATAAAATCACCACTGATTCTAAAGACAACCACAAAGCATTCTACAGCTATGTCATGAATCTCAATGGCAACATTCAGATCTGCTCTGAGCTACAGCACAATAGCACTAGATATACAAAACCAACTAATATTGCCAACATCTTGGCAGATAGGCTCAGTGCAAACTTTACCAAGAACACAACATCCATTGGATCAGACAACATCCCAGGATGCTTTCTGCATGAACTACAGAATGAACTGGCACCCCACCTAAGTACCATGTTCAGTAATAGCCTAATTTCAGGCTTTGTACCCACACAGTGATGGTCATCCCACTCCATAAAGGGAGCACCAGCATGGACTCTGGGAACTACCGCCACATTAGCTTGATGAGCCTGGTCTGCAAGGCCATGGAACATATCATCTTGGAGCTTACTAACAAAGTCATAGGAAATTTCCAAACTCTGGACCCCACTCAGTTTGGGTTTGTAAAGAGTAGAGCATGTCTCCTAAACTTGGTCGACGTCTTTGAAGCAGTCACCAATGCCGCAGATGAGGGTAAGGTGGTGCACACAGCCTACCTTGACCTCATCAAGGCTTTCAACACCATCTCCCACTTTGGAATTTTAGATAAACTCACTAGACTAGTCATAAGTTCCTATGTCACAAGATGAGTGGCCATCTGGATCACTGACAGAACCCATACAGTGATTGTAGCCAACTCCAAAGCTGACTTCAGACCAATGACAAGTGGAGTACCACAGGGTTCAGTCCTGGGTCCTCTCCTGTTTGGCATCTATTTCTCAGAAGTCCAGGCTAATTCTGCAGGCCTTTGGCTAACAAAGTTCACAGATGAATGCAAACTAGGAGCCATAATAGAATCACCTAATGATGTGGACATTCTACAAAAGGGCCTCACTGAGAGTGATGCTTGGTGTTAAACTCACGGCCTCAAGCTCAATGCCAAGAAGTGCATTGTCATCCCCTTTGGAAAAAATACTGTACCTATGAGCTACCACATAGGCGGTAGCCTACTAAACACCGAAAACGTGATAAGAGACCTTGGGACACTGGTGGACAGTAGTCTCTCCTTAGATAGTCACATCACCACAGTAGTCAGGAAATCCTTGTACGTGGCACACCTCATCACAAAAGGGTTCTCCTCCAGAAAAAATGAGGTCATTGTTCCTCTCTACTCATCCCTCATCAGACCCATCATAGAGTATAATGCCCCATTTGGCATGTACCTTGGAAGACATCTACAACAACTAGAAAGGCCACAGAAATACCTAACCAAGATGATCACTGGCCTCAAACAGATGCCATACACAGACCATCTCAAAAAACTCCAGCTCTACTTCATTGCTTATCACCTACTCAGAGGTGACTTCTGCCTAGCATACAAAGCCATGTCATACCCAGATCTGTTGGATATGCTACACTTAAAGAAACCCCAATCTCTCTGAGCCACACGCTCCAGGGACCTAAACCTTGTCACCACTATAAACAGAAAATGCTGGCGGGATAGATTCCTGTCCCAGAGACTTCCCATACACTGGAACAGACTGCCCATTCATGTCAAGCAGAGCTCCTCATTAGCCCTCTTTAAAAGGAATCTTCACAATTGGATGGGAAATAGGAAATTCATCCCAGGGATCACTTCTGTGGCTCTGCTCGACAGAGGCACAGGAAAATGATTTTCTTAGGTGGCAAAAGCCAGGGAACCTTTTTGGCTAGGCTTATATAGGCCCCATGGCCGATAGCCTAGTACCTACCCATGAACCTATGAACCTATGATCAGACTGGGTTTATAATGAAGAGGAACACTTACGATAATATCAATAGAATACTATTAATAATTAACTATTACCAATAATTAAAAAAAAACTAACTTTAGTTAGTCTGGCTATCAATAGTGCATTTGATTCAGTTAATTTGGAGTACTTATTATTACTACTGGAGTAATTTAATTTTTCAAACAATTTCTTATAATTAATCAGACTTCTCTCTGAAAACTCCTTTGCATGCATTAAGATAGGTTCATATACTTCACAATCAATCATAATTACTAACGGTACTAAACAAGGTTGTCCCTTGTCCCCACTGCTTTTTGCTCTAGTTATAGAACCTTTTGCAAATTATGTAAGATCAAATAAAAATATCAAAGGCATACTAATAAATAATTATTTAATCCCCAAAATACAGTTATTTGCAGGTGACATCCTATTAACTTTGATTGCAATTCTTCTCTTATTGCAGTATTCCAAGCAATAGAAATATTCCAGAAGAAATCAGGACTCAGTTTTAATGAGAATAAGACTAAAATACTACCTGTTAATTATAATATTAATAAAATAGATAAGAAATTACATAAATACATTGTGAAAGATAGTAAAATCACTTACTTAGGGATACTGTTGTCTGATAAGATTAAAGTTATAACAACCTTTAATTATAATACCTTTAATTCCATAAAACAAACTCTTAATAAATGGAATATGTTTTCACAAAGGAAGAGAGACTCTTCTTAATTAAAATGATTATCCTTCCCAAAATTCTATATATAATACAATCTTTGTCCCTCCCTCTAAAAAAAAAATATATATATATATAATAATTCTTTGTTTCTAAGATTTTTAAGGTTTCCTAATAAGCCTAGATTGGCTTTAAACCATCACATTACAGATTGGACATCGGTTGATATTGGTCTTCCAGATTTAGAATTATATTCTTAACCCTTGAATGTTAAGACAATAATTTCTAGATTAAATAACAATTATAATGCCAAGCAGAAAGATATTCAGGGTGGTATTTGGTGTAAATTCAATAACTTAACAAAATCATATCATCAGTAGAAAGCACCAGACAGACACTGCAGGCACAACTCCAGGTAAAAGCTCAACCTTTAATACTAATTAAGCATAAAAGCATTAACGTTTCACCACATTATCACCAACATATGACTTCCTCAGATGCATAAAATCATTTTTCTACTTCTAATATAAACATTACCCCCTTCCATTATATATGAACATGAGGAGCAATGTCCACACTTATACATTCCTGCCTTCTTCTGACTCTGTCTATTAGGGTTACTAGCACTTCCTTCAAAAATATCTTTAATATTTTTTGAAGGAGGTGTTAGCGACCCTAATAGACATTACAAGTAGAAAAAGATATTTAGGAGCAAAAACCTTTTCTAACTGCTATACCTTTGGTCTGGTCTACCTTGCTTTGTATGAATTTTGTGAAGCTTTTTATGTGAGAAAGGCAGAAAGGAAATTAAAAACAGTATTTATGAACATTACTATGACATAAGGAATAAAAATGAAAGGAATGCTTTGTTTAAACATACTAAGGTTTGTGAAAAGGCTAGGTTTCTTTTTGTTCCCATTGATATAAGAGGTGGATAATGGGAAACTACTATTGACTATAAAGAACTATATTGGCGCTTAATTTTGGAATCAAAAAGGTTTCATGGCCTTTTAATAAAAATGTTTCATTAGTGCCTGTGTTAAAAATGAGAGCAGCTAGGTTGTAAAATGAAAAAAAAAACATGTTTTATATAAAGGTTTAATGTACATGGTTTTTATTATTTTTTACATTGTATCTTTTTACACTGCAATTATTTATTTAAGATTTACTTATTTAATATTTTATTTTTAGGATGTAACCACCTTTGGTCAGTAGAGGGATTTTTTTTTATACTAATGTATCATAACTTCGATATGTATTTTTTAAATTAAATTTTATATTATTAAAAAACATTTGACTGTTAGGTATTTATTTATAACAGGTCATGTTCTATATTTACAATGAAGCCATGTCCTATGGTTTAATAGCTCTCGTTATATCTATATCTTAAAATTGTTTTTTAGGAAGGTTAAACCTTTATTATGTTTTATTTGTCTTGTTTACTGGTTTTATTAGGTAATTAGTTAATTGGATTAATTGTCTTAGGGTTGAGTCTATAAAAGGGGTTGAGCTTTTACCCAGAGTTGTGCCTGCAGTGTCTGTTTGGTGCTTCATTTTGGTTAGTTTATGGAGGACAAAATCAAATCATACTAAATTAGCTACTAATAAATTTCATTGTTTAGTAAAAGACTGTTTTGCAGAAAACAAAAATAAACCAGTTAACTCTTATTATATTAATATGATAATTACCTCCTTTAAGAAATTCATTTTCAGGAACCATGAATATAAAACATGGAATTTCTTTGTATTTCCAATTGCTTACATTCAAAAAAGTACTAATGCATTTAAATTAACAATAATGACATTTAAAGACCAAAACATGTTATACTGGTATCAATTACTAGACAATGGTAAGTTAGAAAATGTTGACCATATTATTAATATCTTTGCGTTAAGCACAGACACATGGTTAGAAATTCAGAAATGTAGACAATTGGTTGAACATAAGTGTAATCTAATGTACCAACAGTTAGAAATTCTTTCTCCACATTCATTGATTTACTTATTATTCTAATGCACCAGAATATAATTGGAAAGGGACTTCTATCTAAAATATATAAGGTACTTTAGAAATCAATACGTCACAGAGAAAGCTGTTGGGATTTTAAACCTGTTAATAATAACTCCCCAAGACAAGTGAAGATGGTAAAAAAAACTAATACTCCAGTCTTCAAAACAAACTACTTCATCACTACGGTGGAGGATATTTGCTTGGAAGTTCTTATATCGAACCTTTATCACACCACATAAAGGTGAATTGATGTTTAATAAAGACATAGGATGCTGGAGATGTAAACTAAATGTTAAAGCTGTAAATATAAAAAAACAGCTACCACCAGAAGCAGGTCTCCAGGTCCAAGAAGTCAAAAAAGTCCAGAAGCATACAAACCAAAACAGGACTAGGAATAGGCTGCAGGTTCCGGTATAAAGATTATTTATTATAGAACAAACCACAAAATAAAAAACATGAGCACTTTCATAGGTGTGTACCCCACTTCATCAGATGTAATTATGATGCATCCTGACCTTCATTTTATACTCTCAAAGCCCTAATCACATCCTATTAAATAATCGCATGACCCAGTTATTTAAAATCATACACACATATATACCACGAATACAAACCTAACTACTCTCTTATAAAAATAGCACCAATATATTTAAAATAATTTCATATAAAAATACATATATAGGAAACTTCATATAAAAAATACATATATAGGAAACTTCATATAAAAATACATGTATATAAAAACTGACAGTTCCATTAGGAATAAATGCATGGAATATGTATACACATAAAGTTCATCTAAAGAGGGGCTTTTTCTTTAATATAGGTTTCAGGGGTACATAATCATTCAGGCCATGTCCACTATCTGCCTTAAGCTTTACAATCCATTTGGCTTCCAAAGCCTCTGTCTTGTTACGGATATTGCCACCCCTGGTACTTTCATATACCCTCCCTATTACAAGAAATTTAAAAATGTGTTCATCGTCAGTGTCACTAACATGTTTAGATAGTGCACTGACTCTGTCCTTTTTATTAATGTGGTACACATGTTCCCTAATCCGATCTTTAAATAGGCTGCAGGTTCCAGTATAAAGATTATTTATTATAGAACAAACCACAGAATAAAAAACATGAGCGCTTTCGTAGGTGTGTACCCCACTTCATCAGATGTAATTATGATGCATCCTGACCTTCAATTTATACTCTAAAAGCGCTAATCTCATCCTATTAAATAATCGCATGACCCAGTTATTTAAAATCATACACACATATATACCCTGAATACAAACCTAACTACTCTCTTATAAAAATAGCACCGATATATTTGAAATAATTTCATATAAAAAATACATATATAGGAATCTTCATATAAAAATACACATATAGGAAACTTCATATAAAAATACATGTATATAAAAACTGACAGTTCCATTAGGAATAAATGCATGGAATATGTACACACATAAAGTTAATTTAAAGAGGGGCCTTTTCTTTAATATAGGCTTCAGGGGTACATAATCATTCAGGCCATGTCCACTATCTGCCTTAAGCCTTACAATCCATTTGGCTTCCAAAGCCACTTTCTTGTTACGGACATCGCCACCCCTGGTACTTTAATATACCCTCCCTATTACAAGAAATTTAAAAATGTGTTCATCGTCAGTGTCACTAACATGTTTAGATAGTGCACCGACTCTGTCCTTTTTATTAATTTGGTACACATGTTCCCTAATCTGATCTTTAAATAGGCTGCAGGTTCCAGTATAAAGATTATTTATTATAGAACAAACCACAGAATAAAAACATGAGGGCTTTCGTAGGTGTGTACCCCACTTCATCAGACGTAATTATGATGCATCCTGACCTTCATCCTGACCTTCATTTTATACTCTAAATGCAATAATCACATCCTATTAAATAATCACATGACCCAGTTATTTAAAATCATACACACATATATACCCTGAATACAAACCTAACTACTCTCTTATAAAAATAGCACCGATATATTTAAAATAATTTCATATAAAAAAGAAAGTTATGTTTCCCAATTAGTAAGGTCAATGCCCCAGAAAATGGAGGTCTGACTATGTGTAGGCATTATAATTTGTATAGTTACTTGGACACCAGTATCAAGTTTATGCACCCAGATGAAAAAAGACAATATAACTTTAATGTTTCTGCTTCATGTAATACTAAACATGTAGTGTACCTTGCGCATTGTTTGAAATGTTTAACATTTTATGTTGGTAAAACTGACAGAGTATTTAAAGACCATTCACACACACACCTATCTGCATGTCTTTAACATCACTTGACCGTGGGGAGGACATGCAGACTCCACACAGAAGGCGCTCCAGCCGAGAATCGAACAGGAGAACCTCTGTGAGGCGACAACACTAACTGCTGCACCACCGCTGCTGTTTGCTACTTCTCTACATTTTACAAATGTCTCCAGAAATCACTCCTTTACTCTCAAAGGAGGACAACTATAAATGATTCTTCCTCCTTTTTAAGATTCATTATAGAGAACTGTCAGTTTTCAAGCCTGACCTGGGAACATTTGCAGAGCTAACCAACTTTGTTAAAAATCATTCAGTTTAATAAGTGGAGAGTGAATGATTCAAACTTGGATCAACATGTTGTAGCTCCTTTGTGAGATGTTTTCTTAATGCAGGTGTCTTGCCCGTGACTTCTGGCATCAATGCCTCAAAGGCTTTTTCTGCCCTGGTTCGTGAATTCACATAAGTAAAATAAATAAGTAAATAAATAAAAAGGCACATCTCACTGCTTTATAACTGTCTGCCCCATTGTTATTGTGGTCTATAAGAAAATACTTATGGGGCCAGTCCCTGAAACTGCAGACTCTTCAGTAACTAATAACCACTGTCTATAACTCTGCTGTCTAGCCTATCCAAAACTATGGCTAAGACAGCCTTGTACTATGTGACTAGGTACATCTCAAACTACAAATCATAGCACACTGGCATCTGAACCTTGGACAGGGGGGTTTTACTATTGTTGCATACCACAACCAGAGTTTTAAGTAAATAAAAAAAGGCCAAAAAAATGACAGTTTTTAATATAATTTTGTAAAATCCGATGCATTGCTGGTACTCTGGCACAGAGTGTTTCAGAGATTAAATAATCACAAAACCACTCTACATATGAAATAGATAATTGTTGAGTCCTCAAGAAAAAAAAAAACTTTAAGAAAGGGGAAGTAATTAATCTATCAAATAAGTCAAAAAACAATTACATTTTAACAAACTGGATGAATCTAGCTGCATTCATTAGTGAACAAACTTGGAGACAAAGTATTGTATTTTAAAATTAACAAACTTATTTTTTATAATAAAATATCTTAACAATATAAGCCACCCCTAATATTCATTGCACAGAGTTCTGCAATTGCAGTCTAAATTCTGGAAGAAGACAACTTTGCTAAGTACAGTAGTGGGGTCTATATTAAAATCTCGAACTGTGACAATATTGAATACGATAGTGTCGACACAAGAATACTGAAAGCGCACTACATCGAATGTTTAAACGGAAAATCTCCATAGGGGGAGATTTCCATTTACTTCAATGTAGTGCATTCTCGGAGTTGGTATATTTAAGTAGGGGGGTGTGGGGGGTGCAGGGGAGCTTGCCCCCTGCCTACACACTATTTAGTTTTTTTTTTAATTTAGTATTTTTTTTTTTTTGGTTTCGATGGATTAAGACTTCGATCACTAAAGTTCGATCTTTAGTGATTCGAAGTTTTAAACCTTCGAGATTATAATATAGACCCCAATACTGATATAAGAAGGGTATTTAACAAAACTTTGTTAGGCACCTTGCAGTACTGTTCAGCTATAATTTCATTTTAGAGTATAGCAGTCACCATAGAACAATGTGTGAAGCATTTCCACATCTTTTGAGACTGTTACACTTTCACTATCTCTCTCACACAACACACACACACACACACACACACACACACACACACACACACACACACACACACACACACACACACATTACAGGTAACGGTATTAACATGTGTTGAGTAGGGGATGTATTTCTAATGTCAGACTAAGTGACATATGTTTATAAATACATATATATATACATATATATACCATTATATATATATATTTGAAATGTCGATGCTTCGAGGTTTCATTGATTTCATGGTGCAGGGCTACTTGTCAATATAGTAAGTTGTCGACGCTATATATATATATATATATATATATATATATATACACACACACACACACACACACACACACACACACACACACACACACACACGTAGATAGATGGATAAATAGATAGATATACACGTGTGTTAAAGTTGCATCTAACAGCTTTTAAAGCAAGTTGCTCATCGCAGGGATACTTTGATTCTGCCCAGTGTCTGGGGGATAGTGCTTAGTGTTTAAGGCTTTCAAAGCTGTAAAGCACTTTGTACTCCTACACTTTTTTCTGTATCTTGTTGTACATGGAGCAGATAACACTACAGGTGGTACAAAAAATTCTGATTGGGGTGCTGTAATCATAACTCACTTGTTATGTATTCTCTATATGGATGTCCTGAATATATAACAACTTGATTATGAATGGAGACATGATCATAATACTCTTTGTTAGGCTTACCAGGCTTCATGGCTGTTAGGCTACTCAGGGAACCATTATGGGTAAAGTGGGTAACAACAGAATTTTCCAGTCTTTTATACCATATGTCTTGATGTTGTCTTCAATGCCAGTTTAAATTGTCTCATTCAGTTCTATATGGTATATCCTGTTGCAATAGTTCAGGGCATATACTCCTCTAACATTGCCTACATCATTAAACCTTTTACCATGGAGTTTGAATTCATTAAAAAGTAGTGACACTTCCAGGCATTTCTCTAGGATTGTCCTAGTGATACCTCTAGGAGTCTAATATTGTTTGTTCATATTTCCATTAATAATTTTAAAACCATGAATAAAGATGACCACTGGGGCAGTATTCATTGACTTTACCTAGGCCTTTGACATGGTTGACCACTCCATCCGATTATCCCACTTACAAGATATCAGTGCAAGCTCTGAATCTACCTAATGATTCAAAGATTTTCTGACCAATCAAGTTTTTCCAGTTAAAATGGGGGCTACCTTGTCAAATGCAGCCTTCACTCTTTCAGAGGTCTCTCAGGGACCAATTCTTGCACTAATACTATTCTTCATTTTTATAAATAACTGCCTCTTGACCTACTTCATCTACAACTCTTTCTTTCGGCTGATAACATGGTAATCTATAGAATCAATCTTCCTCATGGCATATCCTCATCAAGACTATCTCTTATGCCAAGCGACTTTACACCCTAGAGCATACTCTTCAGTATAACTGACCAGCGGCTTTTCTTCAGGTTTACCTTCTCTTACGTTGCGCATTCTCTCTTACTTCTTTTGTTTAAATGTCATAACACATTTAAGATTCTACCACTGTATAATTTAAAAAATGTTGTTGTCCTTGGATTTTAGTATTTGTATGTAACTGAAAATGTACAATTTTTCAACCACAATTTTTGATGTACTCTGTATGATTTTATTTCTACGTGGAGCTTTTCTCCCCGGGCCTCTGCTGAAAACGGGTCTTCACCCAGTCAAACGTTCCCGATAAACAAATGTAAAATAAATAAATAAAATGTCCAAAATCAACTTAAAGCTGACACTATACAAATAAACAATTGGCTTTGTTATAAAAAATATACTCTTCAGTCCTAAAAAAGTCCATGCTCTTTGGCATAAAGAAAAGGCTCACTAAAGCCACTAACCCATTCTATATCAAAGACCTAGACAGCAATCTAATTTAATTCACCACATCATATAGATATGTTGGAAATCGGCTCAACCAATCTGTTAACCTCCATGACTACATTCAGGAAGTTAGATATAAACTCTGCTACCTCCTATTCTGGGTCCAAAAGACATCTCATTCCTTTCATAACCTGCTAGAGTAGCCTTAGACAAAGTTGTCTTGCTTGAACAACTAGAATACGGCCTATCTCTGTTTGTCACTGCCTTACAAAGAACACCACTACCTTACAATCTCTTTCTAGCAAAATTTGCCATTTCATCACCAGCTCTCCTCACCATGAACATAGAAAAGGCAAATTGGCTACCAACTCAAGGTAGAGCCATCCTCCTTCTTGGTTCCCTTTTCTACAAACATCTACACCGAGACACACCAACTATGAGACTAATTACATCCAACCCAGACTAAAACCTCAGAAACTACTCTCATAATTCCATCACTAAACTTCATTCAACAGAGCACAGCTTCGCTGTTCTTTGCCCTAAACTGTCAATCATTGCTACTTTATCTTATTGAAATCAGAGAAAGCAAACAGCTCCAACCTCGGTTCTAACAATACCTAGCTGAAAAAATATAAGTGCACATGTCAGAATGCAGGGCATGTCACATAACAAACATGGTTGCATTATTAAATTCACACCAGAAAACCTTGGCTGCTTAATCTCACACCCTCTCCAACTTACAAATTCATACCGACTGCTTCCATAACTGACTTATCCATTCCCTACTATGTATCAAATACCTCTTCTACTGTTATTAGCTATAATATTGAAGCTCTTGCTGTTGTACAATTTCTACTCTATTCGCTACTAAAAATTGGGTCCATAATTGCATACACTGGGTTGATTCTCTTGGGTGGCCACATTTATGTCACCTATAACACCTGCGCTATGCATTTTGGACTACTGATCCTACATCTTTTTAAACTTTCTTGTAAATATGTGTATATCTTCTTTACATCTATATTATGCTATGTCACTATAGTTTATAATTTTGTTATACCTTTAATCTTACTTTACTGTTGTTAGTATAAATGTAATTCAGGCTGAGCTGAAAAAAGTCAAATTAAATCAGTGCTCTAACCTGGTAAAGCAAATTAAATAGTTAAGTAAAGCATTGCATTAGGACTTCATCACCACGTCATATCCTCGACTTAAAAAAACTTGGACAATATGTTTGAATTCATCCAAATAATCTTGATACACATTAAAAGCCCTTTTGCCCGTAGCTTATTTAGCAAAGATGAAGGAATCTCTGCAAATGTTGTAGATGAAAATGATTACCTTAAAAAAGTAATTGTAGAGATGTGATTTCTAAACAATGCTGCCCTTAATTTATGTCCATTAGAAGCTTTAACAGTAATATCCAAATATTTAAACATCTCAAATTCAACATAGGATGTAATTCTTGTTATACTCTTTTTCTTGTTGTTTTTTATCAGCGCATAATAAGTTACATAAAGTGAAGTATATTCAGCATCACCTTAACATAAGTGAATATCCAATGGAATGAGAACAAAATATTAAATGAACATTTTAATTTAACGTTACTTTCCTCCCCATACTTTATTTCACTCATACATAAACATGTAAGTGCACTATGCTTGTTTCAATTACCTCCCCCTCAGGGAACCACTAAAAGTCTACCTTATGGGGTTCAACTTGACCCCCCACATATCTCTGAATTGGTAGTTATTAACCTGTTATCTCCTTCTGCTTATACATTTCTCTCACTTTCTACCAGTTATTACACACACACATTCACTGCATTTGTCATGTTATCTTTGGCTAAAATTATTCACTTCAGTGCTGTAAGGTCCGTATCCTTTATCATGTCCTCCTTTCATAATTCTTCCATTTCCCTTGTTTAGCGATTTGATTTTAGATCCATCCTCCAAAGTATAACAACTGGGCCTTCTCCTTCTCAATCCACCCATTGTTATTTATTCCCCCTTCCCAGTAGGACAAATCTTCAATGTCTCTTAACCTGCTTGGGATAGATACCTTCCTCTTTCCCTTGTTTAGCAGTTTGATTTCTGATCCAAACTACAAAGTATAACAACTGGACCTTCTGCTCCTCAATCCACCCATTGTTATTTACTCCCCATTCCCAATAGGACAAATTTTCAATGTCTCTTAACCTACTTCAGCTAGATACTTTCCCATTCTACTATCACTTCCTTGCAAAGGTTTCTGAGATATGGGCAGTCCCCAAACATATGACTGCATCCTGCTTCAGTAGCCTTACATCCCCAACATGAACAATCTCCTAGATTCCATATCATGAGGAACTGTGTAGGCCTTCTAAGCCATCTGCATAGATAACTAAAACATTGTTCCCACAGTACAGGAACTGCTTTAAGTTTGAAGTCTTAGAGAAAATTCTTGTCCATCCCTTTTCACTAAATACTATCCCCTTGCTAATACTCCATCTGTGTTTTGAGATGGTCAAGTAGTTTATAGGATTAATAGTCAATAAGATTTTTTTATACTGAATCTCACTTTTTGTGGCTGTAGATGTGTCTTCTTTTTCTGTCTTTAGATATTTTTTCCTTATTACTACAGTGATGTAAATTTTAATCTAAACCTATTCACTTAAAAACTTTTCACTATTGTGGGCAGGTTGAGGCACTCACCTTATACAATAACATATCAAATCATCTAGGTACCCAAAATAACATTTAGCCTATGATTAAAAGAACCCATACATATACTCTGGTTTTTCCTTACATATCTCATAAGTGTGTTATCATAATAATGTAAAATGGTCTCCATTGCGGTCTCTTCAATTTGTTGATATAAAGATCTATAAAATATAAAAAATGTTAAATAAAAAGTGTAACTCAACAATATAATGCATAAAGGCAATATTAGGTAAGACTCTACATTTCATAAACATTCTGTATCTTCATGCAAAGATTAACCACATTGATAGTAACAAAATAATTGTCCTCTTCCTAAATTATATCAATAATTCTCGAGAGAACATTGTCTGAGTTATTCCCCCCTCAATTTTATAGTCACTTCTGCTGAATAAATATTTACCAATCTACATATACATTTTCAGTGTAACTATCACACACAGAAATAGCTTATCTTCCAGGTAGATTATACTAACATGTATGAATTTTAATAAAAAATAAAAAGCCATTCGACTATCCTTTCATATCATTTCTTCAAAGAATCAAATTTGCCAAAATAAAAAAGAACTTAAAAATTCCTTTTTTAATAACTCCATTACATTATTTTTGCTCTGATTGCAGTTTTTGTTTTACTAACTACTCTACATTTTTTTTTAATTTTACTCATGTCCAAGTGCTGGGGGAAAAATTGCCATTCTGTTCAGAAGTGCAACTGAAAAAAAAATCAGCAATACCCAGTCTGGTTATACCATGACATTCTGAGAATGATGGCATTAAAATATCATTTATGACATAGTTTACCTAGCTCTACAGGAAACATTTTCACACCCATTTTCAAGACTTCCAACTCGACACTACTTAAGTTTGTGAAAATATTATAGCAAGGAACAAAACAGGTTACATTTTTTCTGCCACTACCAAAAGAATTATACTGTCCAACTTTTTCATTTTGAATGTTTGTGTGGTTTCTTACTTTTTCCTGGAAAAGGCCATTATTTTGTATGCCCTAATTGTTCATCATCCTATTTTCAAGTTCACTGCTTGTTGAATTTAGACTTCGAAGAAGCAGTGACTTCTATATAAATATATTTTTATTTAAATTAACAGAAGCAGGAATACTGTTCCCCGCATTGAAAGACTATTTCTTCAAGTTCAGATAATGCCTGCAAGCATTTCTGGCATTGCACTCTGACATAAGTCTCTGACATTTTACAAAAAATGCTTTTGTTATTTGCATAATCATTCAAGTGTCTTTTTTAATTTAGTCTTTTTATTTCTTGTAGTTCTTCATCTGATGCCTTCAGTTTTTTTTTCAAATTATCCATAAATCTCTTGATTTCATTAACCAATTTATTAATGCTGTTTCTCTTTCTCTCTTTCTGTGAGTCTGGATCCATTCTTCAATGTGTGCATGTACAACATAGCTTCGTTGAGTGAAACCATGTTTTTTTATTATTTTTTTTCTTGGTTTTATCAGTAAATCAGAGGACTGCTGATGTTTTAAGATTGCACCCCATAGGGTATCGTATCTAACAGTATGTTTTAATGTTAAGAAATGTATGTGTACCAAAAGTTTTTTAACCATAAACTTTCTAATTTTTACATTAGGATCCAAAGCTGCAAATATAGTACTATTCCTTTTATGCCTCTGGTCAATAAAATGTAACTGTTATGGAATTTTATTAAAGCCTCTCAGCTAATAATGCTTTTACTGCTGATGCGTTTCTGATGGATGTACTTTTTAGGCAAATGGATGAGGGTATAATGACTGCCACAGTGTACAAGTCACATTAAAGGATTCGAAATGTAAGTTATTCTATTTCAAAAATCTTGTCTAAATGAAATTTGCATTTAATGTTTTCAACTGGCTCTAAAGCTACATATTCAACAAGGGCTTTAGAAGATAAAGCAAGGGACTCACATCAAAACATATTCTACATATATCTGGGTGTAAGTTAAAAGGTAGAATCAGATTTCTTGAAAGGTTTTTGTGGCTGCAAAAAAGAGACAATGAACAAATGAGTGAATGCTCATTTTTGTGAATCCCATATGGTTGAATTTAGTTTTATATAGTGTAGATATGTAGGAGTGTACAGGGAAATGAAAGTTTGACTGAAAAAGTGTTGGTTGTGAAGACTTGTGTTATAGCACTTGGTGTGAGTATGCAAGTGTTCGTGTGTTAGATTAGAGTAAGGGTCTGGTAAGGGGATACAGTAAGTGTTGTGTATGTTTTGTTTTGCCTGTATTCTTTGTCTTCCTATATAGTAATATAATGTGTAGGGTTAGGGACCCCCCCCCGCACCATCTTCTTCATGCATGCTAACCCAAACTGTAATCCTAACCTTACTCCTAGCTCTAACACTATACATTGCATTACTAAAAAACTTTTTCTAACAGTATTACTACAAAGATGACACCTGATGTATCTGTGGTTTACTGATGCAGGGCTTTTTTGTGGGAGAGTAATATTCAGTGTTTTGTGATTTGTGTCATTCAGTGTTTTGTAATTTTTTTTTTTTGTGTGATTCATTTGTGATTCTCTCTTCTGATTTTTCTACCTTTCATTATATACTCATATATATATATATATATATATATATATATATATATATATATATATATATATATATAGACATACACACACACACACACACACACACACACACACATATATATATCTATATATATATATATATATATATATATATATGGTTTCTATCAGCATTTCGAATGTTGAAAATGCCAAATTTAATTTCATCGAACTGAAATATTCGAAATCTCAAAAGAGCGAAGTGACGGAACATTGATTTCTTTCCCAGGGAAAGAAATCGGTGGGCTGTCATCGAAGTTTGCTATTTCCTCCACTGGGGTGTAGTCTCGGAGGTGGTATATTTAAGTAGGGGGTGGGGGGCACAACCCCCCCACTTCTGTCAGTGTTTAAAGTATTACATTTTTTTTTTTGCACAGAACACCGATTTCTTTCCCTGGGAAAGAAATCAATGTTCCGTAAGTTTGATCTTTTGAGATTTTGAACATTTCAGTTCGATGAAATTGCATTTGGCGTTTTCAGCATTCAATATGCTGATAATAGACCCAATATATATATATATATATATATATATATATATATATATATATATATATATATATATGGCTCTACTTCACACGACTGAAAACTCAAAATACTGAATTTCATTTGCCTGAAACCACAATACCTAATTTTCAAAATACTGAAAACTCATTTGACTGAGTCTCATTATACTGAAAGCTTACAATGCTGTATTTCAAAATACTGAATCTTAAGCCATAGACATGCACACTTAGAACACCAATGACTAACTCTTTCCAAAACAAAAAAAAACTTACTTACCCTATTAACAGAAATTTGACGATATAAAACCAAACTCAGTGGGGGACCCCCCTAACTATATATACTAACTCCAGGATTGCACTACAGTGGGGAAAACAGCATATACATTTTACTTACCTTACAGTATTGTACTGTACACATTGCCACTACTGGCAGGAGTGCATGCAACATCTGCCATATTACTTTAGACACTTCCCATAAAAATGTAAAGAGACATTCCCACATTTAGAAACACTACAACCCTACTTTCTACTCCACTATCGGTATTCTGACAGTCGGCACTTTGTTACAATAATGCTTTTTTTTATTACAAGCAAGTCATAGGTGAAGAGAAACACGTCATGTCTATGGCTTAAAATTCAGTATTTTGAAATTCAGCATTGTAAGCTTTCATTCAGTATAATGAGACTCTGTCACATGAGTTTTCAGTACTTTGAAAATTTAGTATTGTGGTCTCAGTATAATGAATTTCAATATTTTGAGTTTTCAGTCATGTGAAGTAGACCCATATAAATATATGTGTGTGTGTGTGTGTATATATATGGGTTCCATACACTAGATCGAATTTTCACTAATTCGAAATAGTGCATGGAATGCTCACTGTAGCGAAAGTGCACTTAATCGAACGTGCACTTATGCAAAGTTCAGTACAACGAACAGGTGTTGTACTGAACTTCCGTGCAGTACTCGCAGACCTTAGGGTTAGGGCACGGGTCATAGTAAGGGGATAGCCCTAA
>NC_056747.1:1178086736-1178194236 GCF_019279795.1 Protopterus annectens | reverse complement strand
TTCAACTTCTTTATCAGCTTTGTTCCAGTTATACAGCCTATAACATGTTTGGCAGTAGCTCCTTACACCATCATATAAGACTGACCAATACATGAATCGGTTACTGTGTAACTACTTGCAAATAACTAGTTATGGTAAAGGAAAAAAACTTTAAACCAAGGTGTTATCTAACACCAGCAACATTTTAAAAAAACTGCTTCTTTCAACTCATCTTGTCCATTTTGTGTCTGCTTCAGTTTCCCACTATGTCCTCAGATATAGCATTATCACTGAATTCCTTTTCAAACCACAAGCTGATTGACAACAACAAAATATTAGAAGCTGCTGCAGCAGATGTGCACTTGTTGACATCAGCATGAGTAACACAAAAAGTGTGGGGCTCACCAGATTTGTGACACAGCGGTGATGTGTTTCATACTAGTATCTCAAGCAATATCAGTGAATTAATGGAAAAAGTCTGACATCCTGACAAGTTATAGAAAGAAGAAGCATTATCTAACATAGCAGAACACTTTTTATTTAATCAGTTTTTAGAAATATACTGCTCCTTTTCAGATGAGACCCACTTTAGAGCAGCAATAACACATTTTGGAGTCTGAGCTATTCTCAGACAAATACACCCAAGGTGTAGATGGGCACTTGTCTTGCTCTTTACTTGATTATGCGGTGCAAAATACTTTGATCAGGGAATAATTCATTCTCTCACTTTCTCTCTGTGTGATGAATGTTGTGTGAAGCCTGAAACTTTTATGTGGAATTGATTTTAAATGAAGTAGGTTTCATTTAGCTTTTTACATTATTAACCTTATTTATTAGTTAACAAGGTAAATGAAATGGTCCTTTCTAGACCATTTTCAGCCATAACCCAGGTCTTAAGAGCAAAGACAATGCAAAACATATTTTGATAGCTTAAAGTAACCAGCCAACACATTTTTAGGGGTTGGAAACAAACTATAGTTCCACAAAAAATCCAAACAGATGTTTGTCTCAACAAATAAGCCCCTAAGCCAAAACACATCAAATGTCTTGGTCATAGGCGACTCCATATTGATACACACAGGTATCCCCCTCACCAGACTGGACAAGGAGAATGTCATTGTCAGCTGCCTATCAGGTGCCAGGACCTGACAAATCATGCATGCACTCAAGTCACTCACCAACTAGTACCGTTATGACTCTGTCATAGTCCATGTCGGAGTGATTGACCTTCAGATGTACATCTCTGGACTATATGAATAGAGACATGACAGAACTCTCCGATTATGTGTCCCAGACAGGTATGTTCCTAGCCCTAAGTAGTATCCTACCCTCACCCAGGATGATGACAATATAAACAAAAAATGATTGCCTTCAACAACTAGCTCAGCTTCTGGTGTCAGTCCAGTATCTATCAGCCTGGGAGGATATGGTAGACATACCTTGCTGCTTTGCTGGAGATGGTCTGCACCTGCGCCTCCCAGGCTTTTGGATACTAGCAAAGGCCCTTGCCTAGTGCCTTCTTTTAGGCAATGTCAAAACAACCAATTTTCTAATGTAACAAAATCTAATTGAGACAAACTCAGGGTTGTGCTTCTTAATGCTAGCAGTTTAAACACAAAACTGCACTCCCTGGAAGCATTCTTCACTTTAGAGGATGCTGACATCTGTGCAGTTACTGAGACATGATTCAAGGCCACTGAGAGCACTCTGGCCATGCAAGGCTACAACTCCGTTTATACATTCAGACCTCAAAATTAGCATGAAGGAAACCAAAGGTGGCGGTATATCCATCTTCATTAAAACTAAATACACTTCAAGACTGGTTAAACAGCATGACACTTCCAAACAACTCCATGTTCAATTAGCTATTGGGAAAGTTCTGTACCACATCATTGCTAGCTATAGATCTCCCACCATGAACCAGAATAAGCACACTGCCTATCTCAAGTTAATGTAATCCCTCACCATACAGCCCAACACCTTAGTCATGGGAGATTTCAACTATCCCTCCATAGACTGGGAGACATACACATGCAAAAACACACTTGCCCAGAGGTTCCTGGACTTTGTTAACAGAAATGCTCCTGAACAGATAGTCCGCTCCGCCACTAGGGGCTCTAATTTTCTGGACATAGTACTCACCAACATAAAGAGCCAATGTACTTCCCCATGTGTGATGTCCTCCCTGTTTGGTCAGATGAAAAAAAATCAGTCTCATTTGAAGTAACTACTGGAACTGACACCCTCACAGAAACAAAAATGATAAAAAAACTTTAGCAAAGCTAACTACAACCTACTAAGCAATAGCATAAAAAGCTTCATACCACCCACAATCTCAGACATCAGTGATCACTATGCAGACGTGTATGCAAATGCCCTGTACAAACACTTAAGCAACTGCATAAACTCTGCTGTACCTGACGGAATTAAAACCTGGTAAATACAAGCCACCATGGTGGATAGCAAGTATAAACAGATTATATTACAAGAGGTCCAAAAGCAACAGGGATATCATTCTGCAGAGGAAGAGTTCCCTCCTAAGCCTAAACAAGAAAATCAGAAATCTTGCAAAGTCTTGTAAAACAAATTATGAAACTAAAATCACATCCTTAGCCAAGGATAATCATATGACATTCTTTAACTACATCCGAAGTCTGAAACAGAATTTCCAGCTATGTGTTGAACTGGTTGTAGAAGGGATCACTCATACTAAACCAGAAGATATTGCCAACCCGCTAGCTGACAGACTGAGTGCAGACTTCTCCCCCTATCCCCACCTATCATATCCCAACACATACCTGACACCATCCATCTGTCTAGTATCTCTAGAGAACAGGTCATCTCTGCACTCACCAAGACCAAGAACACGGCCTCAGTGGGACCAGATAATATCACAAGTTGTTTATTAAATGATCTAAAACAAGACTTTGCAGACCCACTTGGTGTTCTCTTTAATCATAGTTTGAGAAATGGCTATGTTCCTGCAGAATGGAGAACGTCAATCCCATGAACAAAGAGGGTCATCAACTGACCATGGAAACTACAGACCTATAAGTCTAACCAGACTCATCTGCAAGGCCATGGAAGGAATTATAATGGACCTTATCAACAAGGACATAGGCAATTGCCAAACTCTGGATCCAACCCAGTTTGGCTTCATTAAGAGTAGAGCATGCTGTTTAAACCTGTTAGACTTCTTTGAGAATGCCACAAAAGCCATGGATGAAGGTAAGACAGTGCTCACTGCCTATCTCGACCTTGCCAAGGCTTTTGACACAATTCCCCACTCTGGCATCATTGGGAAACTCTCCCAGATAGGGATTAAATCTTACGTTACTAAATGGGTACCCAAATGGCTCACTGGCAGAACACACTCTGTCAAAATTGGTGACTCCACCTCCACCAGTAGACCCGTTAACAGTGCAGTACCACATGGGTCTGTGCTGGACCCCTTACTGTTTAGCATCTATTTCTCAGAAGTCCAGGCAAAACTAGATTGCCTTTGGCTCACCAAGTTCACTGATGATTGATATAAACATATAACAAAAAGGGATAACACAAACAAATGATTGGTGCCAAAACCATGGTCTAAAACTAAATGCAAAAAAAATGCATTATTATTCCCTTTGGCAAAACCGAATTTTCTACAAATTACAATATTGGCAATATCCCCCTGAGTTCCAACCCAGTGGTGCGAGACTTGGGAACACAGGTTGATAGCAATCTGAACTTTGACTGTCAAGTTTCCACAGTGGTAAGAAAAGTTTTCTATGTAGCGCACCTAATAAGGAAGGGCATAGCATTCAGGTCAAGGGATGTTATAACTCCACTGTACTTGACCCTCAATCAGACTACTAATACAGTATAATTCACCCTTTTGGATTTACCTCACCAGACACCTGCAGCAGCTGGAGAGACCTGAGAGGTTTCTCACTATGAAAATACAGGGACTCCAAACCATGACTTACATGGACAGGCTGAAAGCCCTATCATTTTACTCTGTATCTTATAGGCTGCTGAGAGGTGACTTGTGCCTGGCCTATAGGGCAATCTCTGACCCTGCTCTAATGGAAATGCTGCACATTCACAAGTCAAATGGCACACGAGTCACTTGTTCTAGGGATTTCAATCTAACTTGCAACATTAACAGAACATGCTGTGGAGACAGATATGTCTCCCAGAGACTGCTGCTTCTCTGGAATAGACTTCTTATTCATGTGAAACAGAGCTCCTCACTGACCCTATTCAAACACAACCTAGGTAATTGGATGGGAGACCACAAATTTGCCCCTGGGGTGGCACCTCATGGACACGGGAAGCCAGTGTTGATCACAGACCTGCTCTGTGCATAACTTCATTCTGCAAACTACCCAAAAAGAACAAATGGGGATACTTGGGATTAACATGGCTAGGCTTGTAAAGGCGCTAGGGCTTCTAGCCTGCTGACCTCCTATGAACCTATAAGATACTGGGAGAACATATAAATGTGTCATACCAGCAGGGACCTGAAATCACAAATGCGCCCTGTAAAATGGCACTATAATATGAGGGTCTATATTAAATCAGTGAATGCTTAAAAAAGAGCGAATGCTGATTTATCGACCCCATGTAAGTGAAAGCTTACAATCTCAAGCACTCCGAACAGCGATTTTTTCCCAGGGAAAAAAAAAATTGCTGTTCCACAAAAAATATATAAATAAAAATTTCGCCCCCCACACCCTCCTACTTAAATATACCAATTCTGACATCGCACTACAGTGACGAAAATGGCAAAGTAACGCAGGCGGCCAAGCGATTTCCTTCCCAGGGAAAGAAATCGCTTATATGCTGTTTTGCTATTTTGCTGTTTCTTGCTTTCAAGTTCAATCAAGACGCATTCGAAGGATTGCCTCTTCGATTATATAATAGGAACCCTAATATGAAGATCTTAACCAATGGCTCATGCTGACATATTGTTCTGGGGCGTAGTCACAAAATGATGTTTTAATTTTTGCACATGATCAGAAAAGATATAATAAAATTAAAAGGCCTGTAAGAAGTTTGTGGTAGCATTTTGATGCATTCTGATTTCATACTACTAAAGGATATAATAGAAGTAAATACAAAATCATATTTTCTCATAAACAATTAGGTCAGTTCCTATAACAAACAAGTGTGTTAGCATTTTTTTTTTGTCTGCAGGATTAGCTCAATGGCTCTCCTTCTTATCCCCATTCAACACGATCCTACCTCCATCAGGGTGACAGCCTTCTGGCACATTCATCTTGCCTTGAGTTCTAGTATAGCTGCATCAGGAAGTGCAGGTACATTTCTGCACATGAACAACCTCCCAATCAAGCAGTACATGACATGTAGTATGAGCACTATATTATCTCCATGCTGTAGTGATATACCTGTAGTCCTGAAGATATTGCCAATGCAGTGAGCCAAACAGCCTCCCTTCTCCCCAGGATGGGCAAGCTAGTGTTAGACACTTAGTTCTATTCACCCCAGGTGGTCCCTGCAGCACTGATGCCTCTAGTGGAATGCAGATCATCTGGGGTTCAGTCAGGGTTTTATCCCTCGGCACCACAGGGATGGGTAGAAGTGCGCTCCCATGGATACAGATCGCTTCAGTCTCATACTCATCAGTGCTCTGGATAACAAATATAGAAACTTTGATCCCATTTCAATGTGAAGCAAAATACAAGATAAGAAAATAAATACAACAGTAATTCTCATGCTAAATAAAGAGACGGGAGCAATTAGAAAAGGAAATCAGAAAGTAATGTACACATTTCAGGATAATTTCCTTCAAATAGAACTGCTGATGAGAACAAATGTTATACAACTGAATGCCTCTATCACAGTGGTAAAACAAGCAAACTCAATAAAAAACAAGTGTAAAATTGACTTTTTTCTTCTTCAGAAGACCTACTAGGATCAAAAGTGCTTAACTGATATTAAAAAAGTTAAAAAGTCAATTTTGCACTTCTATTTTTTTTTTTTGTAGTGGCTTTTATCGAGTAAGCAAATGTTATGACTGACACTCTTCACAGGTGGATAGCCAAAATAATTGTCTAACGTAAGCTATTTTGATTTGCTAATTTTGGCAACTTTAAGATTAATTTTTATATATATATATATATATATATATATATATATATATATATATATATATATAAGATTAATAGCATATACTTATTCAGCTGTAGCCATTTAGCTTCCTGTCATGAAAAGCTTATGTGAGTTCTATGTCTTTATTACTTCTTCTGCACATAAAAGTGGGGGATGGCCTAATGGCTAAGGTGTTTGCCTTGCAAACACAAGGTGCAGGATTTGAGTCTCACAAAGGATGATTGGCTAGGCTTAAAATAGCTTGCAAGGGCAGTTAGCCTACTACTAACCTATGAACCTATAAATTAGCAAGCAAATAAAAGACAATTATTATTAGGAATTGAGCTTTTCTGTGGGAGATGCGGGGCAACCTGTGAACTAAAGATGCATGATGTTCCTAAACTTCCTTCATACCTCCTTTAACTCTGTGTCCATTCAACCCTTTCCAGAAGGTGCTGCCTGGCAAAAGAGGAAGTTCTGAGCCATTGAATCCTGACAATGAAATAATGAAATTCAAACAAAACCAGTAATTTTTTAAAGATCACAGATAGATCTTTGGAGTTTCTTGATGGGGGTCCTATATCCATGACAAGGATGCCCACTACCCTGCTACTTATATATACACTAACTGTGAGAGTGCTATACCTTGGAGTAGGAGGGAATATTCTGGGATGTGGCAGCCTAGGACTTGATCTATATTTTTCCATGTTTGTGCACTCATTTCAGCTATTAAATGGATTACAGTTATGAGCCTCAGAATTTCATCAGGGACCTACCAGAAGGACCTTAATTGTTGCAGTTGTATCTGTGGGGATGTACTTGTACACATGGGGATAGAGCTGTATCTCAAACATGGGGTAGTGATGCATCCCTCACATGGGTAGAGCTGCATCCCACATATGGGGGTACATCTGCATTCAACAAATGGTGGGTAGCACTGTGTTCCACACTTGGGAGTAGCACTGCATCCCACATATGTGGTAGAGCTGCATGCTACACATATGGGTGGAGCTGCATCCCAAACATCAGGATGGAGCTGCACGCCACACATGTGGGTGGAGCTGTATCCCAAACATCAGGGTGGATCTGCATGCCACACGTATGGGTGGAGCTGCATCCTAAACATCAGGGTGGAGCTGCATGCCACACATGTGGGTGGAGCTGTATCCCAAACATCAGGGTGGAGCTGCATGCCACACATGTGGGTGGAGCTGTATCCCAAACATCATGGTGGAGATGCATGCCACAAATGTGGGTGGAACTGTATCCCAAACATCAGGGTAGACCTGCATCCCAAACATGGGGCCAGTGCTGCATCCCACAAACTGGGGTATAGCTGCATCCCACTCAGGAGGGTTGAGCTGCATCACACACATGAGGTGGAGCTACATCCCATAAATGGGGACAGTGCTGCATCAAGCTGCATGCTGCATCACCCACATTTAAGGTAAGCAGCAGTGAACATGTTGTTTATACCGAATGAAGTTAGAGAAGCTCTATACAGTATTTGCTGCTAAAAAGGTTATCCTAGTGGTTGAAGCAGAAGTGTTCCTTGAGGCTTTGTAAATAATTTCAGCTGGGGCCAACAAAGGGGTACCCCTTTTATATAATATTCTAGGTCTAGATAGATTTTCCATAGGAAAGAGTTCATTTGTGCCAATAATACAAAAGGACAGAGAAAGCATGGCCACATATCACCTAACTCTTCAGTGCCTGAAGAAAGTAATCAAGTAGCAACTTTTATTCTCTACTACAGTGCTTGATTGCATGCCTGGTTCTCACCACCCTGTATTACTGCAATCACAAGAAGACTAACATACTCACAGCAGGAATCCCACACTCATGCTGTAGTTTATGTCAGAGGTTTTGATTGGTAGAATGACTGCCCCAGGTGACTATAGCCCGCCTCCCTAGTCTAACAGTAGTACTGACATAACCTACTGCTGTGAAATCCTCGGTTACAGCTATTAAAAAAATAAAAAAAATTCAAGGTTTAATTGTGTTATTGAGATCTCTGACCTGGAAAACAATTTTGAAAGGAATCATAAAATGCATGTCATTAAAATGTAGCCATTCACTGTGAGTACAGAACTTCTGCAGTTACAGTCATGGCTTAGTGTTTGTGTAAACAAAAAAGTACTCAGTCATTTTACATTTTTCATATTATATGAGACATGTTTTCATGTGTTGCCAGCTTTGTAATTGTAGTTATTTGTGACTGGCATAAATGTTGTATACGCAACTCCCATCCAGGTGTCCAGACTCATTTCAATACTCACATGAATGCAGATTTCCTTTTACTGAGTAGTAATCTGTTCCATAAGAATGGTATCATTTGCATAATACCACCAACATTAAGCAGGTACCTCCACTGGACACACATCTTGTTTTCATGGGCTACCCAGGAGCAATGTCTGGTTAAGTGGTTTGCTCAAGGTCACATGACAGGCAAATGAGGACTGCGGGAATCAAACCCTGCATCACAGGAATAAACACTCACAGTCTTCACCTTCTAAGCAGGTACCTCCACTGGACACACATCCTGTTTTCATGGGCTACCCAGGAGCAATGTCTGGTTAAGTGGTTTGCTCAAGGTCACACAACAGGCAAATGAGGACTGAGGGAATCAAACCCTGTATCACAGGAATAAACGCTCACAGTCTTCACCTTCTACTTCTAGAAGTATTACAAACTTTCTTTGGATATTCGTCCTCTCATTTCCTACAACACAGTTACCATGCCTAGACAGATAGATAATTATGCACCACACAAACATTCAATTCAAGTTACAATACCTGTGTGTTTTTGTCATTGTAATGCACGATACAAACATTCAATAAGTTGCCCAAATTTCAATAAGTGTTTGTTTTATGTCTTGGAACAAGTTTATTTAGGTGAAACGGCAGGAAACAGAAATCCCCTTAGAAAGAAAATGTAGTGACAGATTGATTTGTCAGCAGACAAGCCCTGGGTTGATTGAATTTATTTCAATCAATCCAGAATTTAAAAAAAACTGTATGCAGCTCAAGTGAATAAATCTTCCAGTTACATTTGAGATATATGTAACTTAATTTCCCTAAAATTACAGAGAGTTTATTAACTCAGCCTAAATGCACACCATAATAGTCTTGAATTTCAATTAATATCTCCCACTGCTTTTTAATCATTTCATATTTCCCAAAAGTAACTGCTAGAATCTTAATTTCAGATCTTTGGAAAATAATAATTAGCTTTCTTTGGCACTTCACCAAAACCTTTACTCTTTTTTTATCCATTTCCAGTGCCATGAACCTCAAGTATATTTTAATAATAGTTTTATTAACCGTTTTGTGCTACTGGTTATAAGAATAATATTGTCTGCATATGCCATAAGGGATTTCCACTTTTCTTATTATATAAAAAGTGTTCTTCCTGAATCCCACAACAAACATGGCTACTACTGCATTTACTATTATGACATATAATATACTATTTACCAGAAAGCCTTACTGAACACCTCTTGTACTTCTTTTCTTACTTTGCCATTTATTACTTGTAGCTCTGACCATACATTTATTATAAACGCTCTGAAAAAATATATAATTTCCTTACATTTTCCAAATGCTTCTAAAACCTTTCACATTTTATTATGCGCTACTTTATCGTATGCTTGGGTTACATCACAACTCAATAATCTCTCAACTGCTCTTCAAATAATATAATATTTATCACTTCTTTCAGAAGAAAAACTTAAATGCCAAATGAAGAAACAGAGGTACAAAAATCAGACCGTCGACTGAACACTCAGTTAAGCACTTTCATCAATGAAATGATTTCTTCAGAACTGAGTAAAAATACCAAGAAGAACAATATAAATATAATTTAAAGCAAATCACCTGACCAAGTTAATTATTTCTTAAAAAGACATTGCAAAAATTACCAACTTTTACCATTCAAAAAGCATTTAATATTTATGGCTTCATTAAGCCCTGGATGTACATCTGTCTCAAGTCTAAGATGCCGCTTTGCTTCCAGTAACTCAAGAAGATTTCCCGGATTGCCTCCTTTATTACCAGTGATAGCAGACAAAAAAATGTGCTATTGGAGGGTGGAGCCTAGATGGTCAACTGAGAGCAGTGAATTTTGAAAGCTCCATAAACTAGTATAATAATATAGGAAAACTACTAAACTACATAATATCAGTTTTGGTGGAGATATACAAAAATTTTCCTGTAAAGTAACTTGGAGATATACTGAGTCACTGAATATGAACAACTCAATGAATTCTCACCCAGATGCTGCTTTGAAAAAAGAACTGCAATTGATGACATCTACCTTTCAGGAACTATCTTTGAAGATGGATGGCTTTAAAAATGACTTAGAAAACCTCAAATTAAAATTCTCAAAAACAGGCTGATACTCTTAAGGAACTATTACAGCAACACCATACAAAAATAACAAATATAGACACTTCTCTAAATGACATTGAAGGGAGACTCAAACAGGATGAATTCCAAAAACAATTTCTACTTAAATAGAATACATGGCTGCTTAACAAAATAGATGACTTAGAAAACAGGGAAAGAAGAAACAACATAAGTATCTTTGGTCTGCCTGAAAACACTGAAGGAGACGACATTATTTCAATCTTAATAGCCTAGATTCCTGAATTTTTAGACTTGAAAGAGGGACTTTCATTTGGAATTGAAAGAGCGCATAGAGCACTGAGGAAACCTGCTTCTAACTCAACAAATACTCCACCTAGATCCATAGTTATAAAATTTCTTTCATTTCTGGACAAGGAACTAATATTAAAATCTGCTTGGAGAAAATCACCCTTAAAATACAATCAAAGCCTGATAAGGTTTGACAATTATTATTCTTCCAGAATACTAGAACAAAGGAAAACAGTCTGGCCAATAATAAAACTTTTGAAACAAAACAACATTAAAGGGCAGCTGGCCTTTCCACCCAAGAAAAAAATACTTTTTTGCCAATGAGATGAAAACCTTTAATGACTTCAAAGAAACTACTATAGTCATCAAAAACAACAACATAGTGTCTATCCTAGAAGAAATGGAATGGATGGCCCCTACTCTTAAAAGAATAAAAGAAACAAATCCTTGGACTGATGCTAGAAAGAAGAAACAAAAAAATGATTCCAAGATAGCTGTCCCAAAAACATAACTCTTACAACTACATCTCTCAAAGTATCAACTGATATGGTACATTACTTGTCATCTGTTTTTATTTAAAAAAGGAGGGTTTCTTAAACAACTGAGAAACAGTAATGACTTATCCAGAATGTTCAAAGAGTCCAATAATTCGTCACGAACAAAGGTAGGTCACGATGGGTTACTATTTACATTATATATAAGCCAAACAAAGCAACATATAATACAAACATAGAAGTTTGTATTCCCCTACTTGAATTCAATGAATACTTATCTTGTTCATTTTTCATTGATTTTACTTATAATAATTTAAGTAATTAATTAACTAATTCAACAAGGTACCATTCATCAGAGTTCAGACTCAAATGTAACAAATTAACATCATATATAATAGCAGTAACAGCAGACTGTTTTGAAAAAAAAATGCTGTCATGGAGACTAATGCCTTCTTCAGTTAAAGTATGATTTAGAAATGTCATGTATATCCTGGTTAAGTAATAGTAGCAAGCTCTTAGTACAAATGTCATTATTATTCTGTCTAAATATAGTTAATATCAATTATGGCAGGTATCATAGACATAGTTAATGGCAGGTATCATAGACATACTTAATATCAGTTATGGCAGGTATCATAGCTTCGAGTGCTGTTTAATCAATCCTGATATCAGTAGCGGCTGGTGACTTCAAATCAAAGGGGGGCTGCAGGAGACAGCTGAATGGGTGGGATCAATGGGAAGGGGGGTGGGCAACTTAGAAAGGGGAGCTATGCTCAAAACCACAAAAACTAACTAAATACACTGCCCTGGGTGCCAAACCATCATTATGAGAGTCCAATCAAGACAAAATGAAGTGCAGAAGAATAAAAATATTTCAATGCATTGGTTGCATGACAGCTTACTTAATATCTAGATGGAAACAAAAAGGTTGTGAGGCATGAACAAATAAATTACTTTTTAAATACATTAATGGAATGCCAGTCAAAATCAAGTATAAGAAAAACAAGCAGCACTCAACTCAAACCACTTCTTGCACCGCAGTTCTAATTATAATTTATATTCAGCTTTATTAAAGTACCAAGTAACATGCTGAAAGTAGAAATCTCTGATGCCCCCACTTGAAAAAATGTTTCTTATCCAAAAAAAGACCTGCTGCCTGACAACTATCTACTTTCATGGGGAAAACATGATCAAAGTAAAAAATGAAAAGCAAACAAGAAATAAGCTCAAGATACATTGCTTAAAAGAATTACTGTACAGGTTATGGACCACACGATTGGCATTCTGTTTAGTTTACGGGTAAAGCCTGCAGAGATGACTGTAAGTCTCCAAGTGTAATGTGCTTCTTAAAATAATGTAATCCTGTCCTTTATTACAAATACTATCATATGCATTTCAATACCCGAGGCTTATACATTATCTAGTTAAGTATTCTCTACATGGCAACAACAGAAAGGGTTTCAATGTTGGCAAATTCTTTAACTGTATGCTTATTAAAGCTTACTTGCATCTTACGATCTCAGCCAAGCTTACCTGATGGTCATTAAAGTATTGCTACTTAAATATAGAGCAACAGGCATTTTGAGTAATAAGCATAAATCAGAAACCAGACCATTCTGCAAAAATCAAGGACAGATGAAAAGCCACTCTAGTACTTGTGTCTACCTTGGATGGGGGGGATACTCTGCACATTTACACTGCATAACTACTCCTTGCCTTGCTTCAACACATCCAGAGTCACTACATGGGGGAGTGGGGTGCAACAAGTATGTCACAATTTGAAATGTCTCTGGCTGACTGTGATGGCCCTGACACATTTGTCATAACTCTCAACCTCAGAGCAAGAAATCTGGACAAAGCCATACAAAGAAGTGAGACAAAGGCCCAAAAATAAGGACAATTTTTAAAATATTGCTCTTATAAACTTAGAAAGATAACAGGTCTTGCATTAGTATGAATTTTCTGAATGGTATGAAATCTGAAACTCAAATGTCTGTCATTATTTTCTAACTTCAGTCTTTAATGATTTGTCACTAATTTGCCAAAAAAAAAACAAAACACAATTTTATGAAAAAAGAACCAAAATGTGATGTAAAAATATAAAATAGCCACACAATACAGCTAGGAACCTGTCAAAGAAGGGACACTTTAATATTAGTACTGTTAACTTGAGTAGCTGACAAAATAAAATAATCTACATGCATTTCTGAAATAAAAGTAATCTATAACTCTGATTATTACAGTTATTTCTTAATTGTAAACCCTCCATGTTTTCTTCCAAAATTGCTATTTTGCGGAAGGATTATTAGGGGAAGAGCAACATTTTGAGCCAAAATCAGGGACAGTTGAGAGGTTTGGCTATGCCTAATTCTATAAAGCAATTTATTTGCATGTACCTCTCAACCTGTTAATGCAATAAATCTGGACAAGGCCAAATATATTGGGGGAACATATAAACAGTACTAAAAATTGCTCTTGTATAAACTGAGACAGTTGATAGGTCTTACTTTAGCATGCATTTTTCTGAAGGTTATGAAGTCTGAAACTCAGTGTGTCATTATTTAGTGACTTAATTCCTAAATGATTTTGCCAGAAAACCACAAATTTTATGAGGAACAAACCAAAAATAAGAAGCTAAAATCTATTCATTCTTTGAAAATCTGGACAGTTGGGAGGTATAGTTCAGCTGGGGCTGTCTTTAAGTTTGCCGCCCTTCCCCCTCATAAAATCATGGAGCCTCCCCCTGCAGCCATTCCTATGATCCATTACTTGGCTATTTCACTCCATTTACCATAAACACTAATGTGCATACTGATTTACTTCTATGATGATTTGGACTTCATTTGAAAGTTTTATTTTGCATTTTACAGCACAAACACTAAGACATTTGCTAAACAAACTTAGCATTAAAACTTCTCTGCCCTTGAAACTTACATTCATTGAAACAGCATTGAAACCCACATTCAAAGAAAATACATTTTACCAGTGGCAGATAGAGATTAATTCTGGGCTGTTTTCAAATCATAGGCCCCTTGCATATGAAACATACATGTGCTCTTTGATACACCTTCCTATTGTTTTGAACATTTTTCCAGTAAACAATCAAACAAAATGCATGCACCAATAATGACAAAACTGCCCATTTCAGAACATTTCCATCATAAGTCTACTGAAACTTCTACAGTCCACCATTATCAGCAAATATGCACAATTCTACAGTCCACCATTATCAGTAAATATGCACAATCTCTGAAGAAGTAAAAAAGTCATCTAAATAATTCCACATTAAATAAATCTGTAACTAATGAAGAGGTTGCTGCTAGCAAACACCTTTATATTTCATGGTTTCATCGAAAAATAAAGCGTCTGATGCCCCTGAGGAATAAATTGCCTATATTACATTAAAAATGATAAGCTAGTAATATTGCAATAGGAAATGGATGGCAAACTGATAACAAGCTCATAGTTAGTATCTTAACTTTTTCAGTTTGGCAGCATTTACCTCTTGTGGGAGTAGAACCAACAACCTTCTGCATCAAAAGCAAGTACACAACCTATGGTGCTATTAACAATGCAAGCTGCCTTAGCATAAGCAGCACTAAACTTATCATCCCCTGCATCTCTCAGCTCCTTGTAAAATCTACTTAATACTCAACTGCATCTCAACTTTGCAGCACAGGTAATCTGGAAAAAGCCAGATTTATTGGGGGGGGGGGGGTTAAAAGGCCAAAACCCAGGGACACATTAAACATTGCTTGTATAATATTGGAAAGTTGCTAGAATAAAATGCTGTGTTACCACCATACATTTTACTACCAATGTCCCTGTGGAAAACAGTCAGAGCAACATACCACTATGCCAAATCACCTGCTTTGTGAAAGAAAAATGCTGCGTTACCACCATACATTTTACTGCCAAGGTCCCTGTGCAAAACAGTCAGAGCAACATACCACTACGCCAGATCGGCTGCTTTGTGAAAGAGTGGAAGACTGAAACTTAAATGGCTATCATTTAATGAATTCAGTTCTCACCATAGCCATCAACCTCTTAGCACAAAACACCTGGATAAACCCAGTAATGAAGGAATACAGCCCTCAAACATATTCAGTGAATTCAGTTCTTGCCATAGCTGTCAACCTTAGCACAAAAAAACTGGACAAAGCCAATAATGGGGTAATACAGTCCCAAAAATAAGGACAAATTTCAAATATTCATCATAGAAAATTGCTAGAATAAAAGGTTGTGTAAAAGGTTGTGTTACTATGCATTTTCTGAAGAATATGAATTCTGAAATTCAATGTCAATTTTACTTCTGATGGAACAAAAACAATTTTCAGCAGAGGCCCAGGGAGAAATACTGCAGACACATGTCTTTGTAAAATGGCAGGACATCAGAGCAAATCCACACAAACACAGGGATGAGATGCAGACTCCACACGGAAGGAACCCCAGCCAAGAATCCAACCAGAAAACCTATAACTGCAAGGCAACACCGCTACCACTGCACCATCAAATATGCAAGGAATTCACCATTCAGAAAACTGAAGTCTGAAATTCAAATGCCTGTCAATTTTATTTAACATTTTTTAATCAGGACAATCTGACTTGGAACAAAAAAACAATTTTCAGCAGAGGCCCAGGAAGAAATATTGCAGACATGTCTTTGTAACATGGGCGGACACTAAAGCAAATTCACACAAACACAGGGAGAAGATGCAGACCCCACAAAGAAGGCACCCCAGCCAAGAATCAAACCTGAGAACTTGCAGCTATAAGGCAACAATGCTACCACTGCACCATCAAATATTAAGCATTGCAATATTTAGAAACCACAGATATTATGAGGAACAGATCAGATCACATATGAGGCAAAAATCTGCAATTTTTTTTACAAATGGTGGTGGGTAGGGAATTCAGGCCCTTAACACCTGCATATAAGGTACAGGGTTCAAGCCTGAGTATTTCTACCCACCACCATTTGCTCTCTCTAGCCACCAGTATATAGTAACTGGGGCATTTCACACACACACGCACACATATCACATCTTGTGTTAGATCTGTTTTATTTTTCCTGTTCACTGATCGTGACTTTCTCTACTGACTGGTATATTGACACCTTGCTGTGGAATGCTGAGTGTCCAATTTGGAATATTCATATTCCAAACCCATTATTTATGCATACTTAATCCCCATCAGGACACACTGCACAATTTCTAACACACTATTTATCATTTATCACAGCACGGTCACTTTATCATTCTTTTCAAATAGTCCCCATTGTCATTCTACAGCATTCAGGCAACTGAGATCTTTGAGATACACTGTGCAAAAAATGGAGACAAATGAGCGTCCACAGTATTGCTCTCAATAAGACAGCACTGTGATAACATTTATATGCCTGTTATTCCAACAGCTAAACAATGGACTCATACTAGTGGAAAATGTTTCATTTAAAATAATGTAGTTCATACATTTTAAATCGAAACTGTGTGTATATGTACATGGAATTTTTCTGTACAATTAAAATATTTCTCTGGTACATGATTAAATGTCTAATGTACATAATGTTTTTATTTCTGGACCCCCACCTGTAAATGGGTTTTGCCCAGTAAGGGCAGAAATAAACAAACAAATTAGTAGATAAATAAATAAATAAAAATATGATATATCCACAAAAGCTCGTCTACGGTTAAGCAAAATGTTTTCTGTTAGACAGCGCACCCTCATTAACAGATGCAGTTCAACATCTAATAAAAGAGATTTTATTCTGTTGGGTGTCTGACATTGATAGATCAGCATATGCAATTATAAACCTGTTTCCATAACAAGAAATGAAGCTGTCTTTTGACCTCTTTTAAATGAGCAGCTGGCTAGAACTGGATGATGTGATGATCTATGTCCAATCTTCAAGGAATTGAGTGCTCTGAAAGAATGCAGTCCATTCCTCTTCAATTAATAGATGCTTACACACAGCTAATATACTTTCAAATGTGGATTAATGGTGACGCTATTGTGTTCCAGCAATATCAAGAATGTTTAATGCACTACAGAAAATAAGCTCATTAAGCTTTCATCACTGGACATTTAAAGCACCAAATTAATAAAGTTAAATAATATTTAATCTAGCAGCTAACATGAAAATTCAATCCTTGGAGGAGTAATTACTTAAACTTCAAAATATATGCATGTAATGAATGACTTAAACTGCATATGAAAATTATCTATAAAACTATCTATTTCAAGGATATCAGAAACATACCTAAAATGCCTTTTCCACATATTTTAGGCAATGGAATCATTCTTCTTGTTAACAAACTACCTCACCTTTCATTTTTACAAGTATTTTGATATATAGTAATATTCCGTTTTTTTTTTTTTTGAGTAAGGCAGCAGTTGTTATTAATTGCCAAAAAGGTGAATGGATATTTCTTAATAAATCACAAATCTATATGAAAGTCATTAAAGCAATATTTTGATTACATTGTTAAAATTATGGTTTAGTGTCACAGACGTACAGGTGTTAATGCTGTTTTACACACACACACACACACACACACACACACACACACACACACACACACACACACACACACACACACATTCTCACACACACATTCTCACACACACACACACACACACACACACACACACACACACACACACACACACACACACACACACACACACACACACACCTACCTGACCAAGCAAGCCCAGCGACCATCACACAGTCCTTCACCTAGCCAAGCCCAGCAACCAACACACAGCCCTTCACCTACCTAGCCCAGCGACCAACACACAGCCCTTCACCTACCTGACCAAGCAAGCCCACACACACAGCCCTTCAGCTACATGACCAAGCAAGCCCAGTGACCGACTGAACAGCAAGCAAGCCACAGACTGATCCGCGAGACCAAGCGACCAAACAAACACCCCACAGACCGATCCACAAAGCCTTTGATCCAGCGACTGAACAGCAAGCAAGCCCACAATCCAAACACCTACCTGAAGCCGAAGCCCATGCACTGAAAAAGTCCCACAAGAGCAGTTCAGTCCTCCTCATTGGTCCTGACTGCGGCTGAAGCAGTCCGAAGCTCCTCTGTTCTGTGCGGTCGTCACCGCACAGATTCCTGGTACTTCACAGCAATGATTGCTGGGTACCTTTGTTACCTCTGTGTCCATATCAGGACTGCTGGTAAAGGCAGTCTGGGATCGCGGTTGTTTTTATGTTTTACAAATTTTTTTTTGTTATTTTCTAGGTGGGAGGGCTGCAGTCCGGCAGTCTGATAGGATGAGCCGCCCCTGCCTGATGTGGTCTGCATGGATGCAGCCTTGTCTGGCACCTAGTACAAATGTCACTATTATTCTGTCTAAACATAGTTAATATCAATTATGGCAGGTATCATAGCTTTGAGTGCTGTTTGATTAAGCCTAACATGGTGTATGTGGATGCAGCTGTGTCTGGCAGCTGTTGTATGTTGCCGTTTTCGTCTACAGGAAGCTGTGGGTTGCAGCTTGTGATCGAGGTTTACTGATGCTTGTGTATTAGGAAGAGACATTTGGTATTTTAACCTGGATCCAGGGGAAGGGGATGGATAAAACTGTGATTTGGGATATTTTGGCAGAAAATAGTTTATACATCTGCTGAGTGAGAGGTGGGAATGCTGGAAGAATGTGTTATCTCTTATTGTGGCAACTTGTTGGGAGGTTTTTATTTTTTGGATCTGTTTGCTCTCTGTCCTTTTCCTGGCTGCTGCCTCACTGAAAGGGAGGGAATTTAGGTTTGAAGTTGCAGTGAAGTGAAGCTTTGCTTCAGGTGCATTGCGAGTCTCTGGTATAAACACTAACAGAAACAGATGCTCCCAGGTTGCTATGGTAATGGAGACAGAGTGACGATAATGCTTAACGGCTCTAAGGAGCCTCAGAGATGATTCTCGGCAATGAAGTTTTTGGTTTTAAAAATAATATATAAATATATATATATATATATATATATATATATATATATATATATATATATATATATTAGGGCTGTTTTAAACCACATATGCACATACTGATGGTCTCCCAACACTTCATTTAGCTCATTAATTTGATTCTTGATAAAAAAATAATAATAATAAGCACAATTTTATATTTAAAATGTATTTTGGTCCAAACACATTAAGGACTTACATAAGAGTGAAAGTCTGAGTTATTGTGAAAGACTAAGAACACTTGGTCTTACGCAGTACCCTTTGCAGTGGTCTGGGAGATGAGCTTGCTCGGACATGTTGGACATTTGGGGATAGCTGATTCTAGGGGTATTTGGGGTTGTTGGGAAGTTCTAGAGAGTCATCAGATTTCCTTTGTGGAAATATCTGTGTGAATGGAAGGTGTGTTGAGTGGTTCACTGGCAGAGTGGCCAGTGCATGGGACAGGCTGGTAAAAGGGAACAGGACAAATATTGGTTTGGATATCTTAAAAATAGCCTGGAAACACACCGCATGAACTAGTGAATGGTATTCTGGCAAAACTGGATGAGCATTGTTGCCCGTGCTTGAAGTACTAATATGCGTGTATGTAAGGATGGAAATATACTTATAATAAATAAGAAACTCGGAGGGTCTCATAATTTAAAGTCTATGGACTGTATAAACATGCTTGGAAGGAGCTAATAATAAGAATAAGCATTACAGCTTGTGGTCTCTCAAATAACTAAGCAACAGCCAAAAAAAAAAAAACACACACAATAGTTATGTAATGTATGATTTTAGTAAATCTAGACATAAAATATATAATTGTCATATAAGATAAAACAGTCTGCTGAATTTAAATATTAAAGACAGGATTTAATAATATGGGCTTGTGCATAATAACAGTACTGCCTTAACTTGTCATAAATGACATACACTACATTGAACATCAAGGGGAAGCATGATGATTTTCTTATATAAGTAAATATGCATAACAAGTCATGTAATTGCTTTAACTTGAATTGTAGTTTTTGTAACCCATCTTGACCATACATAATTAAGCGGTTACCAAGGTAACTAATGTTTTATACATGACATCAAACTGATAAAGTTGTTCAAGAGAAACAATAGAAGCCTGAACTTCATAGGTTCATCGATTTATAGGTAGGTACTAGGCTATCAGCCCAAGGTCCTAAGTAAGCCTAGCCAACAAGGTTCCCTGGCTTACGCCACCCAAGAAAGTTATTTTCCTGTGCACCTGTTGAGCAGAGCCACGTAAGTGATTCCCAGGGTGTATTTCCTATTTCCCATCCACTCATCAAGATTTTTCTTGAAGAGTGCTTATGAGGAACTTTTCTTGACATAGATGGGAAGCTTGTTCCAGAGTATGGGAAGTCTCTGGGACAGGAATATATCCCTCCCGCATGTCCTGTTTATTGTGGTGACAAGGTTTAGGTCCCTAGAGCATGTAGCTCGGAGGGATTGGGATTTCTTTAGGTGTACCATGTCCAACAGCTCTGGGTTTGACATAGATTAATATGTTAGGCAGAGATCACCTCGGAGGAGGTGATATGCTACGGAGTAAAGCTGGAGTTTTTTGAGATGGTCAGTGTAGGGCATCTGTTTGAGGCCAGTAATCCTCTTTGTGAGGGACTTCTGTGGCCTTTCCAGCTGCTGCAGATGTCTTGTGAGGTACATTCCAAAAGGGGTGTAGTACACAATAATGGGTATAATGAGTGTTGAGTAGAGGGGAACAATGACCTCTTTTTTCCTGGAAAGAACCCTTTTGTGATGAGGTGTGCCATGTAGAAGGATTTCCTGACTACTGTGGTGATGTGATTATCAAAGGAGAGACTACTGTTGACCTGGGTCCCAAGGTCTCTTATCACACATTCAGCATTAAGTAGACTGCCGTCTATGTGGTAGTTCATGGGTACAGAGTTTTTACCAAAGGGGATGACAATGAACTTTTTGGCATTGAGCTTGAGGCCATGGCTGTGATACCAGGCATCTGTGTCAATGAGGCCCTTCTGTAGGATGTCCACATCATTTGGAGACTTGACTATGGCTCCTAGTTTGCAATCATCTGCAAACTTCATCTCACAGAATGTAACAATCATATTCTGAACAAATAGTATTAAATTGACAATAGACAGTTTAATAACATGGGCTTGTGTATAATAACACTACTGTTTTAACTTGTCATAAATGACATGCACTATATTGAACATCAAGGGGAAGCATGATGATTCTCTCATATAAGTAAATGCGCATAACAAGTCATATCATTGCTTTAACTTGAATTGTGGTTTTGTAAACTATCTTGACCATACATAATACTTAAGCTGCCACCAAGGTAACTAATGTTTTATATATGACATCAAACTGACAAAGTTGTTCAAGGGAAACAATAGAAGCCTGATCTAGGAATGTCACAGAATGTAACAATCACATTCTGAACAAATAGTATTAAATTGGCAATAATCACTCAGTTTAACCTTTGCTGATTATAGAATGCTGCCATTTAAATCTAAAAACTTTCAGTATATGCCATAAAATGGCAATTTATGGATATGGAAAGGGAACTTGTAATAATTAATCACAATAAGTGAATTTGCTGTTTTTAACCTATAATTTTACTAGTTTTATAATAAGAAATGACAGATATGAAAATCCTTATGTGTAGGAAATGGGGGTGAAGAGGGATGCACTGATAATTAAAATGCACTAACTTTCATCAATGTTCATGTAAAACAAACTTCATGCTTTAAGTAAGTTAACACTTAATTAGTTACTTAAATGCTGGCAAACAATGAAATATAACTTCTGATATATCCAGTAAAATTCATTGTATTATAAACATTAGGTATAAATATTATTACCATCTATTTATATTAAGTAATACATTTTGAAAGACTTCATCAATAAGGGTGAATATGTTAAATAACTGTATGCTATAATCCTTTACTGAGGTTTTATATATGATACATCCTACTTTACTATGATTAAATTGCTTGTCATCTATCTTTCATGTAAATATTAACTGCTTATACAATAAGCAGACATTTATATTGTATTAGAATTCTGTCTAATCTACAATAGTACTATATCTGTTCAAAATAACATTCTTCTTCTCTTGGCTTTTCTCAGTTAGGGGTCACCACAGCAGATCACCTGTCCGCTCATGATTGGCAGTAGAGTTTCTATGGTGTTGGGTTGCCAGCCCGGCACCCAACCTTCCATGGAAAGCACACACACCCATGCACTCATGCCTAGGGCCAATTTAGAGTGTCCAAGCCACCTACAGCATGTCTTTGGGAGGAAACCGGAGCAAACCCATGCGACCACAGGAAGGACATGCAGACTTTGCACAAAAGGCACCCCAGCCAAGGATTGAACTGGAGAACCTCTTGCTGTGAGGTGACAATGCTAAGCGCTGCACCACCGCAGCCACCCTTGTTCAAAATAGCATAAATATTGCTTATTCTTATTACAAATATTCTCCATATGAAAATTCAATTTATGGAGCTCAGATGTTCTGGATTATCAAGGTATGAGTGATAATCTGATGGATTTAGGATTATTCATCAGATTAGGAATGATTTTCATTCCATGGCTAGTGCGGATCTTAGTTTTGTTAACATTTATTAATTTAAATTTGTTATTTCACAAAAATATTTTTAGTATGCCTGACCAAAACATTACTTTACTGGTAAACACTCAAAGTATAAAACTGATAATTTCCTTTAAAAGCTCAAACATATACTTTATAGTTATCAGAGGAAAATATTTAATAGTCACAATAAAACAAAAAATACATAGTCTAAATAACCTAGGATGAATTTTATTTTTTTTATCTTTAAATACCGATGGCTTAAACAATCCTAGCAAGAGATCAAATCTACTGAAATATTTAAAACTGAACAAAGCACAAATTGTCTTCCTTCAAGAAACTCATTTCAAAACAAATGACAATTATAAATGGAATCCTAAGAAATACATAATATTGGCGCAATCCACTTATAAGACAAAGACAACAGGGGTAACAATTTTATGGAAAGCAAATGTGATTAACCCAGAAATCATTTATAAGTATGAAGATAAAGAAGGCGTTATGGCATTATTTATAGTTAAATATAATAACAGAATATGGACCCTAGCCAATCTATACTGGTTCCAAGGCATTGGAACAGGAACTGTTAAAAAACACTTGGATTTAATTTCCTATAATTATAAAGGCAACTTAATATTAGGGGGTGATTTTAATTGTATATTTGATATTTCTGAAACTACAAATAAAAGACCGCTGTGTACATCTGCTGTATCAAAAGCTTTAAACAAGAGGGTAGAATCATTTCGTCTTGTAGATACTTTCAAATTTAAAGAAGATAAATCTTTGTTGTTTTCCTATCAAGATCACAGATTTGCTACCCAAACTAAAATAGATAAAATATTTGCTGCCCATGACTTACACTGTAAAATCATTAATTTCTCAATCACTCCCTGCCCCTTTTCAGACCACAATTCATTGATAATAAAACTTCCAAATGGGTACAAACCATTATTCTTTAACTCCAGGATTCCAGCATATATAACTAAAATTAAAGAGTTCAAACCCTGGTTATTATCTGAATTACAGTTCTTCTTAGATATTAATTACACCACAGAGATAAATAAAATAATGATATGGGACTCATTAAAAGCTTACATATATGGTAAAACCATAACTTGGTATAAAAAAATCAGAGAATGGGATTCTGAATTATTAGCTCTACAATCCAAACTTTTGCCAGTAAAAGCTGAAAAAAATCAAAATCATTTGGAGATGAAAAAAAAAAGTAGAAGTATTAAACAATAAATACAACAAAATTCTAACACATAAAACTAGTTTAGCTTTAGAAAAACTAAAAATTAGTACCTTGGCCACTTCTCCCAAATATCTACATAATTTATCCACAAGAATCAAAATACAATCAAAAGTTAATAACATTAAATATATCTTCCATGAAAAGAAAGGGAAAATTTTCTCGGATATAGGTGACATTCTTGATCCCTATAGAAATCACTACATGGAACATTTCCAAAAAGAAAATATATATATCAATCAATTAAATCTGGATAAAAATGTTCTAATATAAAAAATAACAGAAAAATTTAAACTATATCTGCAAGTACTCATATCCTACAAAGAAATTACAGATACAATAAAAGAGGGTAAAAATAATGAAGCTCCAGGTATAGCTGGCATAATTATGAAAATATATAAACTTTTTCCTTCAAAGATACTATCCCTCTTCCATAAATCTCTATTAGAAATTCAGTCACAAGCTTTAATACCCCCCTCTTGGAGATATTCCTTAATCACAGCAATCCTTAAGGAAAACAAACCCCCCAACCTCTGTACCTCATATAGACCTGTATGATTATTAAATAATGACTATAAGATATTCATGACAATATTAACTAACAGAATGAAAATACCACTATCCAAAACAATAAATGTTCTCCAACTGTACTGGACCTATCTGGAACAAGCTTCCAAGTGAACTTACTGCATTTACTTCTTTACCCACTTTCAAGAAGCATCTAAAAACTTTGCTTAATTCCCAATGGCTCTGTCCTTGTACTAACCCTGACTGAACCTTTTATTGCCTCTACCTGTTCTTGGTCACATCAAATACTTTACTAGGTTTCCTAAGTACTATTTTTCTACTTTCTATTTATCATTTCCACTGAACTACCACTAAAAAAAAAAAAAAAAAATTCACCTGCATTGTAATTCCTCCATGCAGGTCAATCAACATGTTCTGTCATGTGATAAACAAAATTTCTATCCCTTTTTGAATTAAGCAATTTTATCACCTGATGTATTTTCTTGGCTATGCTTATGTACTACTTTCCATTTGTAAAATATTTCTTTTTTGTATAACAAGTTTTGTTCTATATTACTGTGTTTTGTGGAGCTTTTCTCCCCGGGCCTCTACTGAAAATGGACATGTATCCAGCTAGATAGACTAGCCCAGTCAACAAATATAAAATAAAATAAATAAAATAAATAAATAATGATCAAACTGTATTTATATATCATAGACACGCACATGACAATATTAAAATGATAATTTTTCTTATAGATTATGTTAATAAAGACAGTAAAGAAACACTCATAATTGGCTTAGATATAGAGAAAATCCTAATGCTATTTGAATTTCCTGCATCCTTTGTTCATCTCCTAAAGAATATATATATACAAATAATTTAGAGTATGTCAAGTTAGGTCCTTTTACCTCTGAATCTATACATATAACAAAAGGCACTAAACAAGGATGTCCCATGTCACCAATTCTATTTGCTCTGGCTATTGAAATATTAGCAGATTCAATCCGTAACAATATAAAAATCAAAGGAATATATGTTTATGAACAATGCAATTCTAAAGTAAGGCTATTTGCTGATGACATATTACTAACATTCCCCCAGATTTACTATTCTTCTGTGCAGGACTAGCTTAGTCCTGCACGAAAGTCGCTGTTTAGGAACAGGACGGCAGCAAACCATGCATATTAATGAAGGTGCGCTGCCTGAGCTCCTAATCTTACACGAAGCATGTAAGAGTGCAGGGGGCATGTCTGAGAGCAGAGATCTCAGAATATACATGCCCTTGCAATGAAGAACAGCAAAAAGTCCTAAAAGAATTAGTGAGACCCCTCATAGGTGTACGCATACCCCCAGCAACATCCCTCCCACGTGTACAACACAATAGTTAACACAAAAATATAAAGATACTTTATTTTTTTATGAAACAGATTAAATTTAACCGTAGGTGCATGGGTTTGCCCATCGCTTATCTATGGTTAATGCAGTTTAAATAGCAGAAGAAGATAAAAAGCAAGATATATGCAAATGAAGCAGTACAGCCATAGTGTAGTGGGCAGAGCATTTGCCTTAAGAGCAGTCATTCCCGGTTTGAGTTTCACTGCAGCACATTCCATTTTCCATGTCAAATCACTTTATGACCAATATTTTTAGTTGCATAACCGACTAAATAATATATATATGTGAACTGGAGTACTGCATTAAATGCAGATGTGAGGTATCAGTGTCATAATGTTGCAGAGTCCACAGATAATCACATGTGCCCCATACAGTATATGTACACAGGAATCAGGGATACAAATATAAGGTAAAATGTGTAATGAATGATAACTCCATATAGCTTTCAAATCCCTCACCTTCCCAAGATCCATTAGATATTACTGTCTAAATTAGTGCAGTGGTATGCAGGAGCAAGCACTAGTAAACAAGTATAAGCACTATTAAGCAGTAGTAAGCAGGAGTAAGCATATGTAAGCACTAGTAAGTGGGTTTAAGCCTGTTTGCATGGCGGTAAGCAATGTGCACACAGGTTAAGCAATATTGAAGCTAACTCTCTGTAAGCATATTTAACTGGAGGTTAGCATTGCTTACCCTCGCGCAAACCGACACAAACCTGCTTACAAGTGCTTAAAAGTGCCTTAATCACTCTGTATGCAACAGCCGCTGTCCTGGCCAGAAACAAAATAAACAGCTTTTGCAGGTCTTGAACCCAGGACCCTGTACACTATAGTCACAGTAGTTAACCACTAACCCATCACAGCCGTACATAAACTTGAGGTATCACCAAGCAAATACTTACTATAGGAAAATCAATCTGAACATGTGAAAGGAATCTATATACAGTCTTATGTTCTATAACCTACTACATAACATAAATATGTGAACTGTAGTACTACAGTAAGCCCAGATGCGAGGTGTAATTGTAATAAAGTGTTGAAGTCCCCTTATAAACACAAGGACCCCATACAGTGTATGTACACATGAATTACGGATACCAGACACATATATAACATGCAATGAATAATAAATCAATGCCAAAAAGCAAATATAATGCAAATTAAATATTAAACAATACTAAGCATTTCACAGGCCAGCTTAGTAGGTGTAAGCAATGTGTAGGCAAGCTAACTCAATTTGCCCATTGATATACCCCTTTAAACAATGCCAACCTTAGGTAAGCAGGTTTGCTCATAGCTTAGCCTTTTCAAAACCATCCAATCACGGCAAAGTGCAGGAAGTCGGCCCTACTTAAACCCAACAGGCGGGAATACATCTCATAACTGGCTGTAGCTTCCCCTTGCAGGCACTATGTCTATAATGGGAGAGGGTGTGTGCTTTCGGGTGCAGCGCTGAGGCATCCAGGAGTCCAGAGTCATGGCAGGACTCCTTGTGAAAGACCAGGAGCAGAGACTACTACAGGGCCAGTACCAGGGTTCCCAATATAAAGCGGAAACCTGGGACCGTCTCACCCGTGACCTCACCAGTGCAACTGGCATACCCCAAACTGGTGAGCAGGTCAGGCATCACTATGCCGACCTGAAGCGGTGAAAGGGGGATCTCTTGGATCAGTGGATCCAACAGGTTAGGAGTACAGGGGAGGTCCCAGCTGTGTGTAAGTATCACTCCACTACCTGTGTAATAATTATCAGCTCATGTATGTTATGGATAGGTATGGCTAAATATTCCTCTTATGTCCTTCACAGTGGCAAGTGAGCAGGCTGTGAACCAGGAGGCCCATGGATGTCGCTTGGAGAGGTTGTGACACGAGGCAGGTTAGTAATACTCTTGCATGTACTGTCATAGGAAATAAATCTAAAAGTATTAGTAAGTTAATTACCTGTATAAAACCTGTATTGTTTAAGGCAAGTACTGCATATACCAAAGAATATGGCAGGAAGAGTCTCATATAGGTTGTATGTAAATAAAAGCATAATAGCCTGACAATGAAGGTCTAACTGCTGGACTGTATGTGTTTACTCTGGTATCATATGGTAATGTAGATCTGCAATCACTTAATAGTGCTGTTATATTAAGCACTGTTACCCATACTGTGCAACATAAATAAAATGTGTAAGAATGTCTGTATATGACTGGTGTAATCCCTCGAGGTCATTTACTACAACTGAGAGAGACAGAGACAGAAAACAGTGAAAAGACAGACAACAAAATCCAAATACCACATGCAAGTGAGATGTGAACTGTTGTATTTTGAGCATACACAGCCATGGTTCAAATCCTGGGAGTGGTAGTAGTCTGCATACAGAATCATACCCACCAACTGTACAAATATGTCCAGTAAATTGGCCCATATCTGCTGGCTGTCACTCTGTCCCCCTGGGAAATCAGTGGGATGATCCCAGACATATAGGCAGCAAACAAGAAACACAACTGATTGTCACACATCTATAAGAACAAACCTGTCACTCTAGCAACTCCCCAAACTATGCAAGTAATAAGCTAAGTATGTCCCATCTACACCCCCATGTTGTCAAGCTGTGATCAGAGTGTGTACAGTAACAGAGTGAGATATATGTGCATAATACTAATGTGGAATCTGGTACTTTGTGTGGCACATTCAGGTAGTACTAACAAACATTGCTCCCACAAGTCCGTCAGATATGAGCACTGTGCACAGAAATAATTGATACCCTGTACTGGTACTGTTTACTTTGGCATTGTAGGGCATTGTAATTGTTGCAGTTGCTCTGAATAATAAGGTGTTACTCATCACTGTCACCCACAGTGTGCTACATAATATAACTGTCTATGAAATCCTGTATAAGAGTGTTGTAAGTCACTAAAGGTTGAAGAGGGCAATAGTCTACATATGTCCAGGTTCAACAGCATGTGTTCAAGACATGGCCAGAGTCTGTGCAGGAGCAGCCTTAGGGCAACTGATGCCCTAGGCAAAAGGGCTCCATGGTGCCCCCACCACACCACCCAGTGCCCCCATCCTGGTCTACCTAGACCGAATAAATACTGGAAAAGTGCCCCTGCTAGAGTGGCACCCTAGGTGGTCGCCTAGTTGGCCTATGCTTAAGGCTGCCTATGAGTCTGTGCAAAAAGAGATGGACAGGTATGTGCATAACATCAACCTGTAATCTGGGAGTATGTGTAGAAACAGTTAGTGTTTACAAAAAATTCCTCCACAGGTATACCAGGTAAGAGGTGTATACTGCAGGTAAAGCCAGTTCATGTATATAGTTGTCAACAGCCATACCACTGTCCAAACTAAGGCAACAGGGTAGTGTAGTAATACTTGTAAGGTACAGATAACAGCACTGATTAGTAAAGTAATGTGAACTACAGGAATATATTAGTTGTTAATTGACATCTCCCCCCCCCCACCATATCTGCAACAATAAATTAAATACCCAACTCAATTGGTATGTGATGACTTCACTGTAATGCTGGGACATATTTCCTATTGTTTGATAATTATTTAAATCTGTTTCTATGCATGTGCTATGTTGAAATTCTCCAACATTGGTGGCATAATGCCATCAATGTATCTGCATGCTGTTGTAATTACCACTGTGGTCCCATATATGCATGTGTTCTGTTTGCTATGCAACTGTTCCATATCTGGTGTCTGGGTTAATTTGAATATCTATGCATGCTGTTATACCTAATCCTGGAATGTGCTGACTATTACTAACCCACATATGTTGATAAAACATAAACACCATAGCACGTATGGGAATGCAGGTCCCAGCAGACCCACCTGTCCCACCTCAGCTGGCCATGGCACCAGGCACCAGCACGTCTAGGGCCCAACCCAGGACCTCCTCATCCGTTGGTCCTGCACCACCTTCGGATGGACCCGCCGCAGGGGATGGGGCTCATCCCCCCCTGTAGTGGGCACAGACAGGAGCCTGTCATCCGTTGCCAGGTCCAGGTCATGGTGAGTAGTGAGCTCAATCGGGAGTTTGGAGATCTGCTGTGCCAGCTCTAGGGCCACGTGTCATGACTAGAGGGTCAGTCTGGTTCTCCAACTCAGCCCCAGCGCAGCCACCTTTGGGGCTGTGAAGGTGCAGTGGTGACTGCCCATGGGTGGAGATCTCAGTCCCACTGTTTCCACTAGGGGGCTCATGGGCTTCCGATTTCCCAACACCACTCCCCATCAAGGTGTTTATCCCCCACATGTGTCATATACCGCTCCTGTATTCGTCTTGTTTGTCTTGTCTGTTAACCTACCCAACCTACCTCCCCAAATATACCTACTATCCCTCCCCAACATCCCACTCTCACATGAAAAAAAAAGGCAATGTTTCCCCCCAAAAAATCTCACCCCATACATAGCTGTCCATTTCACACACATGTTCAGTGGACCCATGTAATCTGGTCTAATTGGCATCACAACATATTATTGTTGTCCTCACTCCTCTCTCAGGGGTTTGAGTGTCCAAATCTACCTCCAATTTCAATGTATATGCACAGCTGTTGCTGTAGAAGAAATGGGCAGCTATAGACCTTCCCTACACCCTTCCTGCACATCCCTAGCTATTTTCCCTACTGTCTTTCCCTCTTTGTGCTCCTTTTTCACCATTTTCCTATCAACCCTTTTTTCTTTTCTTTTAAATAAATTAGCACGGGGGTAAGCAAGAGTAAGCACTTTTAAGCAGCAGTAAGCAGGTTTAAGCTTGTTTGCACAGGGGTAAGCAATGCCTACACAGGTTAAGCAATTGAGAAGCTAAATCAGTATAAGAAACTGTAACCGGAAGTTAGCAGTGCTTACCTCCATGCAAAGTCGAGCAAACCCACTTACAACTGCTTAAAAGTGCCTTAATCACTTTGTAGCCAACGGCCCTTGTTCTGCCCACCAACAAAATAAACAGCCTTTGCAAGGCTCAAACCAAGGATTCTGCACAGCATAGCCAAAGTGATTTACCACTAAGCCATGTCAGATATACATAGCCCTGATATTTTCACAAACATATCATCCGGCCCAGCCATTCAACAGTACAGGAAATGTATGTAAACATGTAGATGTATGTGTGTGTGTGTGTGTGTGTGTGTGTGTGTGTGTGTGTGTGTGTGTATATATATTTATATCTAAATGGATATAACATATCTATATAAGTAACATAGTACATTTGGCCACATGTTCTTTATGTGACCATTTCTATGTTGGAAAGACAGTAAGACAATTTAAGGAGAGACTATCCAAACATATAAGTGACATCAGACTCAAAGATTATAAGAATCCTCTGGCCACTCAATTAGAGTTTGGTCCATCTCAAATTTCAACATCAAAACACAAATGCATTATCCAGCCTGGGTTAAAATGTGGTATCAACATGTTATATCCAACAAAATTAACCCTCAGGCTATTCCCTTTTTATCTATTACTTCTTTGAACAACTGTAATCTAGCTCAATCTTTGAAACATAAAATCAAGCTTTTCCAAAATCTTATTAAAGATATTAATCTGGTAAATTCTCTATCCCTTCTACAACCGTTGCATCAGAACCCAAATCTTAAAATTAACAATTTAATGATTGACCTTACTAAATTCCCTCTCATCAAAGATCTCAATGTATGGGATATTCTCAAACATAGGTCTAAAACTCTACCCGAGTTACGGTTAATCTTGGGTACTAATAAAAAATACACAGTCATTCTTAGACAACTAAGAGAAATCATTATGGCACAACATTTTAACGTCTCTCCCAATACTCAGGAATTAAACAAACTAGCTGAAGTTATCTCAGCAATCTCAAGCATTAAAAAAACAATATCATCCTCTTACAAGCTATTGACTAACATGATCTACGATTCAAACTGTCTTTTCTCCAACTACTGGAATACCATCGGACCTTCCATTACAGAGGATCAAAAATTATCAGCTATAAAATCTACTCTAGAGCTCTCTTTCAAAAACTCCTATATACACAAATGATGCTCAACAACAATGCTTATTATACTCATGTAACTCTTAATAAATTTAATGCCAACTCTCCACCCTGCACCTGTTGTTCATGTCCGAAAGCGGACTTGCTTCACATTATGTGGTATTGCAAACATTCTTACAAACTCTGGTGCTCTCTGAAAGTACGCCTGGAAAAAATGGGTTACTACACCTCCACACTCTCGTGGGAGACAGTTATTCTTCACATTCCTACATCCAAAGTATCAAAAATGCAACTGCACATTCTAATTATCCTTTGTTCACTTGTTAAACTATACATCACTAGCAATTGGTTAGATCGCACCAAACTTAGTTGGGGAAAATTCAAAGAAATGGCTCATAAACATATCTCTGCACATAAATTCATTATAAAAGGTCCAAAAAAAAGAGCCTATTTTAGTAAACTATGGAAGAAACTTTTAGATTTAGTTCTTAGTGAATAATTTCTCAGGGGTACATTCAAAACATCATTTACCCTTGTCTTTGTTAACTTATGGAGATCCAATGATAATTATGGTAGTGGAAGTGCAGCACATTACATTACATTACATCATGTTGTAAATATTGTATATAACAGTTTGTTTGGTTTTATTAATGACAATGCTTTTCTTATGTTTTACACTATTTCTCACTTATATCTATATTTAAACTGTTCGATTATGTATTATATTCTGTAATTATTCAACGCCTCATTTTAATGTTCATTACTACAATGGCTGTATGCATTGTTTCATTTTATTGAAAATAAAATAAAAGATTTATTGGAAAAAAAAAAAAAGAATCCTCTGGCCAAACATGTCAGGGACAATGAAGGACATAATTTCAAGTTCAGAGTGCTTAGAATTGTTCTAACCTCGGAAAGGGGAGGTGATAACAACAACAGACTGGAGCAGGAAGAAATGTATTGGATTGGAAAACTACAAGCTCATAGAAGACCGGGACTGAACACTACATTTCCCATGAAACCTGCGCTCAAGAGGCATGGTTTGAGAAGATGTGTGTGATGTGACATCACCCGTTATCTAGCACTCTATTGGTAGAGAGCAATTTTTAAACAGGCACTAACTGCACAGTACACATGGATCTGATGAAGGGTTATTGAGGAGACCAAGCTTATCCTTTGTCCTGTTTTTTATTTTTGTTTTATTTTTAAGTTATTGTTTGATGTGAATAAATACTTGATGGTTTTAATGAATGCAGTTGTCATTTATGGTAACGAAGGTGAACTACACTTGCTGATATTCAAGTAGAGCTGATTATATACGCTGTGCTTGGGAAGACAATGCATTTGAAACATTTTGGCTGCTCAACCAAGTGTCTTGCTGAGCTTTTTTGCATGTGGAGTACAATCGAAAGCAAGCACCTGTAGGTGTTGCAACAAACAAACAAACTTTTGTGTTGAGAAGTGGTAGTGGAACAAATCTGCCCTGGCCGTGGTCTCAGTGCTGCTTGTTGTTGCATATATATATATACACACACACACACACACACACACACACACACACACACACACACACACACACACACATGCATACATCTATAGATATATATGTCTACATCTATATGTCTATATATATACAGCAATATATATATATATATATATATATATATATATATATATATATATATATATATATATATATATATATATATGTAAGCATAAATATATAGCTATATATGTATATACAGACATATATCTATAGATATAAAAAAAGAACATAACAAAAACATATATGTCCACATGCGCCGTTAATGGGGGTGAGGGGGCCCAAATAACATATGCCTTGTACGTATAGATACCCCCCCCACAGCCAAACACATATATGCAGATACATATATTTATATATATCTATCTATCTATATATATATATATATATATATATATACATATATATATATATATATATATATATATATACATATATATGTAACTACACACACACAGATATGTATAGGAAGATACATATGTAGAAGGTGCACACAATACGGAACAGACACTATGCCTACAGTTGCCACCTTACCAACTGGACACTGTATGAGCCACTCATACAAATGACAATTGTTACCTGTGACATATACCCACAGAGAGGTCAAAGAATATAACACCACACACACACAGGTTTGCATACATGGGAAAGCTTTATTTGTGTATTATTACAGTTGTATATGTCATTTCATATAGCTGTTTAGACTCTGACGTACATATAAACAGACTAATTCAACTGTGAAACAGCTATATTAATACAGTATTCTGGAAAGGTTTACATATGTTGCTGTCCAGGCCGAGCCCTTCAAGTAGTACAATAGTAAAGACAGACTGAGCCACGGGATAACCATCAATCAACAGTAAGTAATGCAGATGTATAGTCCAGCAGCCTCTATCTACACCCTGTACACAATCCCTAGGGGGTAAGCTGACACAACGGGATGTATCTGCTACATAACAAGGCATAACTGACACCATCACAATCACACTGACAAACAATACAGTCTGCATGGCAGGAAGCAGTAGGCCAGCATTTACTCAAGGTTTATTGTATGGTAATGTACATCCAAATACCTTAAGGCAGCTTACCCATGATACCCCCACATGTTGTAACAGCCTAGGTTAGTTATGGTGTATCCCCCCATAGACTGACATACAGGACCATATACCACCGTTGCATACATTGGCCTCTGGAGTGCATAAGGGCACACATGTATTGTGTAGATGAAGCCCCCACATATATGGACCCAACCCCACAATATGTGTGGGGCCACAACAGCAGTGGACTGATGGCAGGAATGGCAGCATGACATACTCACAGCCCACTACATAACAACCCCTTGACAGCATGTCATATGGACAACGCCTGGTATGTAGGTGGAGGACAGAGGCTAGAACACAGGCCCATATGTGAAATACTGTTGTCATACATTTAACAAGTCGCTGGTGTTACAGGATAGTCTGCAACATACCCTTAGTCAAGAATATGAAGTTAGAAACAGAAATGGATGTATCCATGTACTGATAGCACTCAACACACATACTGCCAGTAATATATCTGACACAAGACATGTGTGGTGGACAGACAAAACATAATAGGCACATCTCTGACCATCAAGTGGATAGGCCCACAGTTGAGAGCTATGCAGACAGACTGCATTCCATGTTAAACTAGTATGTACACACAAACCCTGTAACACTGGTGCTAAACAATGCATGCAACAACACTATTCACACTGTGTAGTTCTGGAACCTCATACAAATAGGAAGCTGGCCTGAGTGTGCAAGTTCTCTTGTAAGAGGTATTGCTACCTGCTGTCTGTAACACTGCTGCCCACACACAGGAAGGATTCCCACCATACAGGAAAGGTAAAGGGACTATGCCCATATGATGTAGGGATTTATTGTAGTGGGTTGCCATGACAGTGGTAATTGGAAGTACTACACAGCATGCTGCATCCAGGTTGCAAGCGGAGGATACTGACTGGTGCACAGGCCATCACCTGATCATGTGCATCACCTACAAAAGCCATGCTGCAATCTATTCAAAGCAGCTCAATCCATATACTGGAGAGAGACCGAGATAAAGAGTGAGAGAGTGAGTGAAAGGCAAAAAAACAAACACAACAACAACAAAAAAATCCATCCAGCAAACTATCCAGAAGAGACATCATTCCCACAACAGGTATGTGAAGTATATATGCATGTAATTGACTGCAGTAACTGGTCCATAATAATGGGATAGATAATGATAAATGATTTATATGTGCCATCATGTGTTGTTGTAATGATGTTCAGCTGAACAACTGCTAAGGGCAATATAATCTGTCCCTGTGGCTAGTGGGCCATACCCGTCAACTGTGCAGAGCAGCACTAAGATGTAAGCCATCATAGTGTCTGTTGTGTAATGGGAAGCATGTATATTACTGTGGTCAATAGCTGGTGGTAGAAGTAATGCCATAATGATGGACACATGGGTTCCACAGCCCAACACTTGCAGGATACTCAGGTTAACCTGTATTGTAGCATGCTGGAATGCCATAGGAGTGTAATAGGGTTACCTGCAATCTGGCTCTACATATACCCCCAATGTTAGGCTGTGTCCATATGTGGCACCTGTCTATGTTGTAGCAAGGCAAAACAATGCAACTGTGCACTAAGGTGTTGTGAGATTGTGGACCTGATGGCTGAATGTACCCCATATATAGGATTGTATATGTGTACATATATATATATATATATATATATATATATATATATATATATATAATATATATATATATATACATATATATATATATATATATGTGTGTGTGTGTGTGTGTGTGTGTGTGTGTGTTTTATATATCTATATCTATATATATATATATATATATATATATATATATATATATATATATATATATATATATATATATATATATATATATATATATATATCTGCATGTATGTCCACAAATATACAGATACCCATATGTAGACATATATATAAACACATATATACATCATATATATCTACATATATAGATATATACCTATATGCACATGTCTACATATATACAAACACACACACATATATGTATGTAAATACATGTCCCTTATATTACCACCACAGTGCTGCATGCTATGTGTGAGGGAACAGCACACATAGCAATACACACAGATATATACAGCTGTCAGTGTGTGCAACATGGACGGGTATGTCATATGTGAACCCCTTGTTGGGACCACATTGCCCTTGTCTGTGAAGTAGGGAATGGGAATATGGGGAAGTATGACAGATATAGTTGTGGAGGTGGTCTGGGTTGGTAGATATAGAGGACAGCCTACAGGGGTAGTATGTGACACCTGTGGTGGGTAAACACCCTGGATGGTGTGTGTGTGTGTGTGTGTGTGTGTGTGTGTGTGTGTGTGTGTGTGTGTGTGTGTGTGTGTGTGTGTGTGTGTGTGTGGTCTGTGACGTGGAAGCCCCATGGGCCCCAATATCTACACAATCTTGCCAAGGCTTTCGACACCATCGCCCACTCTGGAATTATAGATAAGCTCACTAAACTAGGTATAAATCCCTATGTCACAAGATGGGTTGCCAACTGGCTCATGGACAGAACCCACACTGTGAAAGTAGCAGACTCCAAATCCAACTTCAGACCAGTGACAAGTGGAGTACCACAGGGTTCAGTCCTGGGTCCTCTCCTGTATGGTATCTAATTCTCTGAAGTAGAGGCTAACACAGAAGGTCTTTGGCTAACAAAGTTTGCAGATGACTGCAAACTAGGAGCCATAATCAAAACTCCTAGCGATGTGGACATACTACAAAAGGGCCTCACTGAGACAGATGCCTGGTGTCAAAGCCATGGCCTGAAGCTCAATGCCAAAAAGTGTATTGTCATCCCCTTTGGTTAAAACTCTGTACCCATGAACTACCACATAGCTGGTAGTCTACTTAATGCCGAAAATGTGATAAGAGACCTTGGGACACAGGTGGACAGTAGTCTCTCCTTTGATAATCACATCACCACAGTGGTCAAGAAATCCTTCTACGTGGCTCACCTCATCACAAAAGGTTTCTCATCCAGAAAAAAAGAGGTCATTGTTTCTGTCTACTCATCACTCATTAGACCCATTATAGAGTACAACGCTCCTTTTGGTATGTACCTCTCAAGACATCTACAACAACTGGAAAGGCCACAGGAATACCTCACAAAGAGGATTACTGGCCTCAAACAGATGCCCTATGCAGACCGTCACAAAAAACTCCAGCTTTACTCCATCACATATCGCCTACTCAGAGGCGATCTCTGCCTAACATACAAAGCTATGTCAAACCCATAGCTGTTGGACATGCTCCACTTAAAGAAATCCCAATTCCTCCAAGTTACACGCTCTAGGGACCTAAACCTTATCACCACAATAAACAGAACATGCTGGAGGGATAGATTCCTGTCCCAGAGACTTCCCATACTTTGGAACAGACTACCTAACTATGTCAGACAGAGCTCCTCATTAGCACTCTTCAAGAAAAATCTTAATGATTGGATGGGAGATAGGGGATCACTTCTGTGGCTCTGCTCAACAGGGGCACAGGAAAATAATTTTCTTGGGTGGCAAAAGCCAGGGTACATTTTTGGCTAGGCTTATATAGGCCCTAGGGCCAATAGCCTAGTAGCCTCCTCTGAACCTATGAACCTATGAACCAATGGGAACAAGCCTCCCACCCACTGCTACTCACAACAGCAGTCCATGTCCTGAAGGTACCTGGCCTGCAGGCTGAGCAGGAGGAGCATGTGGACCCTGTAAATGTGTACTGGGTGCCTCAAGGTGATGTAGCACATCCCACATGTGTCTGTGGAGCCCGCTATGGAACAGACCCTGGACCTGACCTCGAGGGACAAGATCATGTCTGTGTGTGCCCCCGGGGGGGACAACATCCCCTAAGTTGGTTCCGCCTGAAGGTAGTTCTGGACCATTACATGAGGAGGCCCCCGAGTGGGTCCCACATGTCATGTAGCCTAGTAACATGGGCAGATGAGTTTGGAGAGGTGGTTCTGCTGGCAAATATTCCCTAAACATGCTAATTTGTCACTGTTATAGAACATATGTGGGTAGCAAAAGTCTACACAATCCCGGAACATGTCCAACAGCATGCATAGATATCCCCAATAACACAGAATGTCAGATGTGCAGCAATCACATAGCAAGCATACAACAGGCATATATGAAACCATAGTGGCCCTGACAATGGCATTCAGGTGAATAGTGTATAGTGAATAGTGAATAGTGTATAACAGGCCAGCAATTATAGTGTCCACACAGGGAACATGGCTACAAACACATAGCACAAAGTGTGGTACAATAAGAAACTCCAGCTCTACTCTGTGGCATACCGCCTGCTCAGAGGTGATCTGTGCCTGACATATAAAGCCATGTCCAACCCTGAATTAAGGGACATGCTGCACCTCAAAAAATCCAAATCCCATTGAGCTCTGGCGTCGAGAGACTTGAACCTCAGCACTGAAATAAATAGGACATGCTGGAGGGACAGATTCATAACCCAGAGGCTCCCTTCACTCTGGAATAAAATCCCAGTCCAGGTTAGGCAAAGTCCCTCATTGACTCTCTTCAAGAGGAATCTTGATGAGTGGATGGGAGATCGTAGGGTTACCCCGGGTATCACTTCTGTGTCACTGTTAGACAGAGGCACAGTATACTAACCTCAAAAAAGGGCATAGCAAAATTAATTTAAAATGGGTGGCGAAAGCCAAACATACTCTGGCTAGGCTTATAAATGCCCTAGGGCAGATAGCCTAGTATGAACCTATGAACCTATATCTGTCCCACTGGTAGGTAAGCTGTAGCCATACCTATTGAGTTATGTGTATAGTTTGTTGCTGCTAATATGGTGGGGATGACAGAAATATGCATTAAGAGCTGTGGTAACCTTCCTGTATGAGTTGCTCAGACCTGTTTCCATCTTTATGTCTTTCAGGCAAGATGTCACATAGACGGCTCCAGCCTTAGTCTGCTGCTGAGAATGACATAGTGATAAACCACCTAATCCAGCACTACCCTGTCCTGTTTGACCAGGCCACCCATGAGTAGCAGGAGCGGACCGTCCTGTGGAACGACGTAGTCCACAGGGTCAATGATGTCGGACTGCACAGCTGCAGTTATGAGCAGGTCCAGCATCATTGTTCTAACCTGATTCACAATGCCCGTTGGCATGCTGCTGCAGTCCGGGGGGATCACCTCACAACAGGGGGTCCATGTCATCCATCCCCCGACACGTGTTGAGGAGCTCCTCGCCAGCCTCGTGGCACCTGCCCGTCTGCATAGCCAACAATTGCCGGACACCATTGTGGAGGTGGGTGCTACCCACACACTGGCTGAGGAGTGTGCAGATAAGGCCACGGGGCACATCAGTAGACCACTGTTGCGTATGCATCCACACCTGTACAGGTAGAACATGCATATCTGACATGTCATAGATATAGTTTGTTACTGCATAGTAGTGATAAACAGATGTGCATACATGGTAGCATTGTGGACATGTATTGCTGATGTACTGTAATGCTGCACCCACCCTGTAGCAATGCCACAGGTGTGGCCGCTGACTTCGCATCTCTCACCGTCTTATGTAGGTCCCTTAGGTATACCACCAAAGCAGCAGCCTGTAGCCGGTGAGTATGGTTTATGTTGATGCTTGCCAATACACCGGGCATGTAATGGCAATGGTATATTCCATGCACACATTTAGCACACCTACCAGGAATGCATGCTGTGCATGTGTACATATTGTTGCTGTTAAATGCACGGCATCACAGTGGTGACCATGATGGGGTATTGGAAGGGTATGTCAAACACCTGCAAGATAACTAACATCCTGTCATTGCAGAATGTGTCCACAGGAAGCAAAAATAATGGTGGGAGACATGGCCTACAGAAGGGACCTGTGTGAAACATCACCCGTATACAGTGCAACAACAGTGTATATACCAGTAGTACAATGGTAACTGTTACAGAGTTACACTATGGCATAACATATTACTATAGTCCACATTATCAGCTGGGACTAGGCTGTAACATGTGCTGTGCAGTGTATGGGACACTGCAAACTGACACACGTGTAGGCCTTACTTGTCAAGCATCTGCAAAAACCTGAAGGTGGGGAAGGGATGTCACCATAACACACCAGTGCACTGCAGCAGGGATCCTAAGATGCTAAGAATGGCTGTATCTGCACACAGTCAGGTTCAGAAACTGTGGCAGACGTAACCCTACCCTCACAGCATTAGCTACGGGAGTGTGTGAACACCAAGGGATGTGCACATTTAAATTTGGTGGACATGTGTAAGGCAGACTGAACATACACTGGCAAATGCAGATGGCCCATGCTAGTATACCCCTGTCAGGAGTAGTGACTACTGTAGTACACATAACAATAGATGCAACAAACCATCATGATAAGGGTGTGCACACATATGTACACACAGAGTGTATGCATCGCGGTCAGCATCCACACACCTAACACATTCTGTAGACACTGCATGTGAATGTACAGGACATATGTCACATACTGGGCTCATGTAATGTTAATATATGTGATGATGTGGTCCCATCGCAGATCAAGGAAGGATGCGTCATATCAATAAGGGCGTGTTCACTCCCTATAGCCAAGGTATGCTCTGACGGTTGTCAGTGTAATAGTATTGTATTGGTCATACATGGTCCGCTGATGTTGAGATCTGTAAACCAGACATCAGGCATTCACAAATGACATCTGACCACATATCATCTCATGTATGTGTTGCTGAAAAACATAGGGGCTGTGAGCATTAGAGTTGACATAACTGACACAGTACTACACATTCAGCAATGGGCTGTACACCTTTGAGGTTTGGTGCACAGTACATGGTAGGGTGCAGAACAGGTGCACAGCAATACTGTCAACATGGGTGCAGTGGTAGCCAGGGGAAGGGGCATCACCTACTAACACAGCACATGCATCAGACACACATGTATACTGTTTCTAGCATGGATTGAGTATAGCTGCACTGCATGCTGTTGTTTACCAGATGTTATGCATGTTGGCAATAGGAGGACTGTGTGTACTATCATTGTGCAACCTCACCTGTATGTGTGTGTGTCTTGGTGGGTGGTTATTTTGTCTGTAGGGTCACTTTGGTGAAGTGGAGGAAGGGTGATGCATGTAGGATGCATGTGTGCATGTGTGTGTGTTTGTGTGGGAGTCCATGTAGGCACATGTGTGAATGTGGGGTTGTTCATACAGCAGTACTTCCCTTTGGGATTGTGCAGTACATGGACAGGGACTGACACATGATACACCAGGAATACTTGTCATGTATGCAATCACAGGACAGCTGATAGTATAATAAGGTCTGTAGCATGGAACATGCATTGGGAGGGAAGGTAGACACCAGGTATACCCTTAATATCGCATTCAGCAGAGAGGTGACTGACAACCCATGTATACAGCACTACAGATGCATTGGGGACATACAAGACAACACCAGGAAGTGTATCCATATATTACAGCTGTTACATGATAGGTTGATTGAGCAGCATATCTGACATGTACTGAGCAATACTTGCACATGACACTCCAGTGCATGATAATATGGAGTGAACATAGTCGCCCCTCACATATAGGGGTCATGCTCACAATGTCCGGACATACACAGGGTGAACACAGAATTGCAGCAGTGAGGCCATGTAAAACCACTCCACTCAGGTCAGGGAGGTAATGGAGTAACAGGTCTTGTGTTGTGATCACTTGTCTAGGCATTTAGAGGAATGACACGTTAATGAGTGGTATTAATGAGTGTATGTTACCAAGTGTGATGCAGAATAGAGAATGCATGGGAATAAACGTGGAACTGTCTGTAAAGTCACGGACAGGTAGGTATTAAGGTGGTGTGTGTGTGTGTGTGTGTGTGTGTGTGTGTGTGTGTGTGTGTGTGTGTGTGTGTGTGTGTGTGTGTACTGTTATGCAATGCTGTACAGGTCTTAAAGTGTGTTTCTTGTTTTCCCTCACAGGTGATGAGGTGGGTCAGGTTTCCTCTTGCATGAAATCTGATGTTGGTGTCCATACAGACATGGAAGATAATGATAGTACTGCTGAGGCACAGGTGGGGTTGTCAGGTGCCAAAAAAGTGCCATCATTTGACATCCCCCTTTTAGCCACTGCAACCCTGCACACAGTTTCAGTGCCTATACATACCCCATCATCAGTAGCCATAGTGGATGGACAGCTGGCGTTTGGTGGCACTGCACAGGAGAGTGTGGTAACCATGCCTACTGTGTCTGGTCACAGCAGGCATAGCCGGATATTCAGGAGGGCACCACATAGGCAGATTTCCCAGGGTGCTCATAATAGGGCCGCTGGTCATCATGCCTCTGGCAAATGCGCCACAACTGGTACCACCAGGAGCATGTTTCAGGCTGTCATAGTGGCACAGGCACATATTGAACGTTACACCACACAGGGCCTGAGGCTGCAGAGGGCTGCTCTCACATCTGCAAGTGACAACTTCCTTGAACTGTCCTGTGCCAAACGTGCTTATACCGAGCTCATGGATAGATGGCCTGGTGAGATGATGGCCCTCATCGACCGTGGTTTGTCCGTGTTTGAACATGTGGGAGTGTGGGAACAGCTGTGTGGATGTAGGCTAGCAATGCCAACAGCTGGCAGTCAACGTAGATGTGCTAGGACATCAAGGGGCTCCCATAGTGGCAGTACCAGCCCCGGCACTGTGGGGCGGTACTGTCCACACCACACCACAGCAGGCCATGAGCATGTGGTCCTGGTCAATCCCAGGAGGGACCTGGTTCCAGCAGATATCTGTCATCATCATCAGGGGAGAGTAGCACATTGAGGCTTGTACCTGGACATGCCCATGGAACCCCTGGCAGACACAGTCCACATGTCCATGGTTGGAGGCAGTGAACTGCACACCCTGCTAGGTATGGTCTGCAGCTGTCCATAAACACCTGTGTAGGGCAGCTACATGGCAGAACTGTGTGCATGCATACCCACACACTATACAAACACACCTAGGGCAACCCCATAACTACACACATCACATCACCATCCCCAGTTCACCTCATTACACCCCTCACCTACACACATGGTGTCAAATGTATGGCCCATCCTCAGCCTCTGGCAAACCATCAACACACCCTGTGCATATGATGATACCTGTGCCAAATCCCTGTCATTCATAACATTGATGCAGGGACAGGCTAATATGGCTCTGATGCACATGGTGACTGTACTACAGTGTACAAAGTATTGCAGTGTAACATGTTGACAGGAGTAATGTTTAATGCATACATGCCAGCTAGTGTAGCTGTCCAGCAATGATGCATTATAGCTGTTAGTAACACTGGTTGATTGTGGTCTCCATAATGTTATCCATTTGTGTTGTAGGTATACATATGTCAGCACAAGGATGGTCTGCAGTCATATTCCACAACGGGGTATGGCACTGTGGTGACACCATGGTTGTGATATCTGGGGTACAGTTGAACACATGTCACAGGTTTGTATAACAGTTATTGCCTGTGCCACATGGACATGTGACTCACTGGGACGTGTATAATTTGCAACCTGATGTAGACCCATCCACATATACGCACACTCTTACTTGGCAATACTGGGACTAGACCCCTACCTAGGTATGTAGTGCTATCGAAATGTGTGGCTTTCATTGCACACACCACACAGCGTTTAGGGTGAGGTGTGTTCCAGGTTACATGTTACATGCAGAACATCCCCAGACATGTACAGCATGCTAATGGGGGATGCAATGGGTGTATATGGACAATACATAGTGTGACATACCTTCATATACACATTAACAGACACATAGGCAGATACATGTCCGAGAGACCTGGGCCTATCACTGCTAACTAACTTGACCATGTGTCCAATGTGTTACAAGTAGGCTGCACACAGCACATGCATAACTGGGTTGGATTGTGGTATCAGTTACCTGTATGGTTGATGGTGACAGTGGTAACCATAAAGTGGTACTTGGGACATATACCAGATGTACCTTGGTGTAATGACAGTGTACACAGCACCCGCATCCCCCAGTGGATATTGTACACCCTGCAATCTGTGATGACACTCTGACATACCAACCATCACACATTGTCCATGACTGCGATACAACCCAGTAGTACTACAGGGATATGCATCTAATGCACATGCCACAGGCATAGTAGGATGTTGCATTGTCATGCCTCACCTATGGGCAGCAACAACACTATCTGTACTACTGTGTGGCAATGGGTAGTGTAATAGGAGTATGTGGCCTGGGAATGCTGTACCGTACAGATATATGGACATGCACACATACACACACTTGCCAGAACTCAATGGGTATCCCATGCCTATCGACCCATTTGTTCAACACTGTTGTGCTGGTACTGCAAGGCTTGTGTAGCCAGTATGGAGAGGAGTGTAACAGGGTACATGTAATGTCCCCTACAGCAGCAGCCACAACTGACTATAGCAATGGGTGTTGTGGTGGTTGTGAAGGCCCTCATGGAACTCCCAAAAACAGGTGTGCTAACACACAGACACTGCTATACTCAATAATGCACACATACACATGTCAGTACTGGGGTGCATCTCTGCAGGTGGTCATAGCTGTGTACCTAGCTATTGTCCCTGGAGAGATGGATTGTGTAGGTGATGTGTGTACAGTGGTATCCTGCCACCTGCCATGTGGCAGCAGGCAATCTATCGACAGACACCACTGTGGTGACCCTCAAGGTGAGAGTGACATGCATTAGCCAATCCTCTGGGTGCCTCCTGCACATGGCCACTGAGGTGATCAAGTTGACATGTATGCAACATGTATTGCAACACATGGTTAGTATCTGTAATGGAGACCTGTACCCAAGCATGTTCTGTTGACTGTGGTAGTGTAGGTACCTGTGGCATGTGGTGTGTACAGGGTGTTGTCTCCTATATGTGCCAGTTCTGACACAGCTGGGCAGACATGTAAGTGTCAATCAAGCATAGGTTGCCTGTACATATCCCAGCTGGATACCTGCCATCTGCACATCTGTACAGGGACTGACAGTCATCAGCTTGGCAAGTAGCTATGCAGTAGGATGAATGTGTTGACAGATAGATATTTGACAACAATATGTATGCCATAACTACATGTTGGAAACCCTCACTAACATGTGCTGTACAGATTGTAGTCTACAGTTACATTCCACATGTCAGATCATTATTCAGTAGGGGATATATACTGTGACATAGCTCACACACTAGGGATACAACAGGTAGGCCTCAGAGTCCAGCTATGTCTGCAGGTGTGCTTGTTGTCAGTACTGCATTTAGCACGCTACTACCCCTGTATGTAACACATTCACAGAGATAACAGTGCTGTAAAGGCCTCATATACTTCTGTGTCCCAGACATGACACTCAAACCCCTTGTTACTGTAATGACAGCACATAGGCACATGTATTGTATATGGCATTGCATAGAATTATTACAGATCTCATTACCCTGCTATGCTATCGGAGTGGGTGGTGTGAACTGGTTACCAGGGCTAAGCCATGCTAAGCAGGTATCAACATTGCTCAAATATAACAGCTAAGCTGATTTGCGCACTGGTAAGCGAAGCCTACACTGTGTAAGAGCCTGTACATTTACCCATAGCTTAGCATCGCTTAGCTTCACACAAACCCGCACAAACATGCTTAAAGCTGCTCAAAACTGCCTTAATCACTCTGTATCTGACAGCCCTTGTTCTTGCAGGTCTTGAACCCAGGACCCTGCAGTACACCATGACCACTGTGAAGAGAGCTGTCAAAACAAACTATACAATAGAAGGAGGAAGCTACTACATGATAGAGCAAAATCCCAAAAAGGGAAGGCATCTCTGATCAGTATTAGCAAAAAACTACAGGCACTCATAAAATCGTCTAAGGCCAGCTTTGAGAGAAAAATTGCACAGGACACTAAGGATAATCACAAGGCTTTCTTTAGTTATGTTAGGAACCTGGGTGGAAATTCCCAGATATGCTCAGAATTAGTCCAAAATGACAAAAAATACACTGAACCCACAGACATTGCCAACATCCTAGCTGACAGGTTCAGCGCAAACTTCTCCCCCCCACCAAAGGGCAAATATCTATCCCAGCAGAGGGCTGCCCCTGACATCTCAGATGCTCAGGTAACAGCCGCCCTCTCCAAAGCAAAACACAGCAACAATGGGACCAGACAGTGTCCCGGCTGCGCCCTACATGAACTCCAAGAAGAGCTAAACCCAAACATAAAACTACTGTTCAATCTCAGCCTTACTACAGGATATGTACCCAAAGAGTGGTACAGCAACAGTGGTCCCTCTCCACAAAGGTGCCTCAGCGGATCCTGGAAACTATCGCCCATAAGCCTGACTAGCTTGGTCTGCAAAGCTATGGAAAGGATCATCATGGACCTCATAAATAAAGATATTGGGGACCTACAGACACTGGATCCTACCCAGTTTGGCTTTGTTAAGGGCAGATCCTGCCTCATAAACCTGGTCGATTTCTTTGAAACAGTCACCAAGGCCATTGACGAGGGGAAGGTGGTCCACACAGCCTACCTGGACCTCGCAAAAGCCTTCGATACAATACCCCACTCGGGCATTATAGATAAGCTCACCAGCTTAAATACAAGCCCCTATGTCACTAGATGGATTGCAAACTGGCTCAAGGACAGAACCCACATGGTTAGAATTGCTGGAGCCATGTCAGACTCCAAACCAGTTACAAGTGGCATCCCACAAGGCTCAGTCCTGGGACCTCTCTTGTTCGGTATATATTTCTCGAAGGTACAGGCCAACATGGAAGGACTGTGGCTGGCCAAGTTCGCAGATGACTGCAAACTGGGCACCATAATCGACTCTCCAGCCGACACAAGCATCCTCTAAAAGGGCCTCATAGAAACAGACAACTGGGGCCAGAGCCATGGCCTCAAGCTAAACGCCAAAAAGTGTATAGTCATCCCCTTTGGCAAAAACAAAGTGCCCACAAATTACCACATAGATGGTAATCCATTAAGTACAGAAGAAGTAATTAGGGACCTGGGGACCCAAGTTGATAGCAATCTCTCATTTGACAACCACGTGGCCAAAGTGGTTAGAAGAACATTTTATATAGCCCACCTAATCATGAAGGGATTCACATCTAGATCAGGGGAGGTCATCGTGCTTCTTTACTCATCCCTCATCAGGCCCATAATTGAGTACAATGCCCCTTTTGGGATGTACCTTACCAGGCACCGGCAGCAACTGGAAAGACCCCAAAAGTATCTCACCAAGAGGATCAAAGGGCTCAAACAGATGCCATATGCTGCCTGGTTAAAGAAACTCCAGCTCTACTCAGTGGCATACCGCCTGCTCAGAGGCGATCAAGCCATGTCCAACCCGGAATTAATGGACATGCTGCACCTCAGAAAAAACAAATCCCATCGAGCTACGTGCTCGAGAGACTTGAACCTCAGCACTGAAATAAATAGGACATGCTGGAGGGACAGATTGATAACCCAGAGGCTCCCTTCACTCTGGAATAAAATCCCAGTCCAGGTTAGGCAGAGCCCCTCATTGACTCTCTTCAAGAGGAGTCTTGATGAGTGGATGGGAGATCGTAGGTTTACCCCGGGTATCACTTCTGTGTCACTGTTAGACAGAGGCACAGTATACTAACCTCGAAAAAGGGCATAGCAAAATTAATTTAAAATGGGTGGCGAAAACCAAACACACTCTGGCTAGGCTTATAAATGCCCTAGGGCATATAGCCTAGTATGAACCTATGAACCTATGAACCTATAATATACATATTGATTAGGATTGAACAATTGCCTTTACTTCCAAAATTGTGTAGTACTTGTTATTAATATGACTGTTGCATCACATATGTTGTTTTATCATAATGTACACATATCAGATACATACAGTGAGATACATCTGGGAGGGTATACACAACTGTGATGTTTACACATGACAGGAATATGGATATACACATATACATATGTTGATATATGTCTACATGTACATACACATATAGTCATACATATGTCTGTATACACATCTGTATAGTGCATCATATATATGGCCATGTGTAGATCTCTTTGTATATACATATATATATATATCTATATATATATATATATAGATATTTATATATATAGATATATATATATATATATGTGTATATATAGATATATGTATATATAGCTATATATGTATGCACATCCAATGTGTACAGATATGCCTATCTATGTAGATATACATGTAGATGTCTATAACTATATGTGCATACATATCTATCCTGATATACCTATCACTGTCAATATATATGTAGATATCCGTACGTATATGTGCATATGTATCTCTATCTGTATATGTGTAGACATATATTGCTGTGTATATGTATATATTTGAGTGTTTATATATATATGTGTGCATGTACATATCCATCTATGTATGTCGATATGCATTTGTGTATATATCTATACAGATATATGGATAATTATATATACATATATGTTCACCATATGTCCAGAACATGGAGTGGAGTCCTACCTCAACCCCAGTTGTCCCAACCTCTTAGTGCAATGGGATGTCAGGTATGTATTGCAGGTGTATATGTAGACTGTTGCTACTGTAACAGGGATTGACTTAACAGACATGTTGTGTGTGGGAGGTCACATCTGCTTTTAACATGTGCACCACTGGATACTGACAGACATCATAAGGACATTTTAGTACAATACTACTGCTAGCACAGTAATGATCCTGTCCTGTGGACTACAGCAGAGATATGGCCAATAAATGTGAATAGTCTGACACACTTTGGTCAGTCTAGAGGTATACACAGAACCCCTTAGTGCAGGACATGTGGACCAAGCCTGACAATGTGGATGTTAACAGCCATGTGGATGGTTATATCACGTAAATACTGGAATACATTTGCCCCCATGGGTTATGCACTCACACACTCCTGTCTGTCCTGACACATAATAACCGCTGGTGCAGAGGTCACATGGCCACAAACTACCCACTAGTTAGTGACATACATCTGTACAGCATCCCACTGCTTTTGTCAGAAATACATGACAGCTATGGTGGCCCAGCAGCAGTACATCTGGCAATTATCTGGACATAACATCACACTGGGTAAGTACACTAAGGTACTAGGCATGTAACAAAGCACTGTGCAGGCTACAGGCAGACTGCCACAACACTGGCCTACATTTCTTATGGGGGAATACTTATGTACCTGCAAATATAGCAGGCTCTACAGGCATGTCATAGCTCAGAGTAACAGACACCTGTGTGAAAGTGCATAACCACAATCAATGTGAACACAGCCCCATATGGTACGCTAGCTTAATATTACAGTATATGGACTGTCTGTTCAACACCATCCTCATGTGTGCCACTCACACACAAACCCTACATATACTGGGTCACTACACAGTGTGCTCTGATGCCTGTCTGTGGTATGGGACACGTATGTGTTTGGCCCTACAAACATGTAAGCTGATAGGGTACCATACACTGGAGCAGCATGTAACATCAGATAGAACAGAACCAAGAACAATGACATCTACCACAGTCTGTACACATGCCAAGGTACATATTCGCAATACACACACTGTCGACAATCACCATAACTACACAGACCTCAGTACTGTACACACAACCACAGAATGCCCAGGTTATGTCCTCAAATATAACCCCTACTATACAAAACATGTGTAGCAGTCTGATACCTCACTGGCTTATCAGATATGATGTCAATAAATAATGGTGTACAGAACATATGCACCTCTTACTGCATGACATATGTACAAAGGTTGACAGAGTTGTGGCTGAAGGCACAAGCACAGGGCCAATATAGACATGTTGCTGTGATAACTTCATACATTTACTGTTGTAACAGGGTTTGTAGTGACATATGTCCTATGAGGGATATGAAGTCAGTAACTCTCATGGCTGACACCATGTACTGACTGCATTCCTCACACTATGCTTCTGCAGTTTTCAAATAGGTGCTCTGTGAGTAACACAAGAAACAAAAGGCACCACACACTGTTCAGTCTGCAGATGACCCTATAGATGGAGGTTTCCTCAAAAACATAGCACTGTTATGACAGGTATTAAAACATGTAGACCAGCCATATCCGCACACGCCCTGTTAAACTGACATTACTCCAAATGCAGAATAGCAATACTTACATTCTGTAGTCATGTCAGGCACATCCCCCTCCTGTGTGTTGGCCTGTTTCCACAGTGTATGTTGTTAGAGGTAAATCCCACATCCATCTGTGATGCTGTTTGCCAAACACCAGTTCTAGGTCCTGCTCACAGTGAATGAAAAGGCCCAACACCAACATGATGTTCCTAGATATTGGAGTGTGTTTCCTTGCAAATGGCTATGGGAATGTTACCACAGCTGTTCCACATGCAATCAGCTAGAGGAAGGCTGCAATTCATGCAGAGGTCATGAGCTGATCATGAGCATCACTTACAAAACACATGCTGTTGCTTAAGCAAAGCAGGTGTAGTTCTCCGCATCCACCAGTGAGGGAATGAGAGTGAGAGACAGACAGAGACAAAGTCAGTCAGGGAGGGGGTGGGAGAGTAAAACCTAAGCATGTTTATGTCACACACCTACCAGTACAGGATTTCAAACCACTGACTGACTATGTATTACTATCACATGTCTGTGCAGTTATTGCAAGTGCCACATAGCTTACAGGTTGAGGAGCTGTCCAAATGTATATAAGATGGTGAGTGACATCTGCAACAGTGATATGGTAGCAATACAGTGGGTGTAGTACACGTGCCTGTCCACATGAACAGGTGTCAGCGTCAACACAGTCACACTCTCTCCGGGACTCATACCCATTGATGCACTTGGCAGGGTCAGGAATATACTTCCTAACTAGTTAGTTTGCCACAATACAGTACTGTGCTGGTATCACATGCACCACAGGGGTTATCCGGAGGTTATATGGGAAAAGGATATGTGAAGGTGTCTGACATTAGACAACATGCTTCAGTATGCCAATGTGGGTTGTAGTGAGTGTGAATGTGGTCTGAAGCATCATACACCACACACACAGACACAGAGTGCCAGTACTGACATGCATGGGTGTATTGCTTCATGGGTGTGTAGTGGATGACTGTGGCAGAAGGCTATACAAGGCTAGATGAAAGATATACCTTGCCAATGCAGTGTGGCTCAGGGGTATAGTGTCTGAATTAGCCCATACAAGTGGGTATTGTAATCACCATCCAGTCACCTGGGTAACTATTGTGTGTGGCCATTTCTGTGTAATGCTTGCCCTGTATGTGTTCTTTAGTCCATGACATGGGCACTGTCTGGGATGTGCACACATCCCACATGCATGTACAATGACATGTGTAACTGTAGCTGGGGTGTCTGGCCCATGTTGTGTACAGAGATTGTTATCATCAGATGTGCCTGTCCTGGCCTCATGTGCTGGGAACTGGTAATGGACAGCGGGTTGACCCTGCACCTACATTGATGGCATGATACAGGTATTCCCTGATGTCAGTGGCATCTGTCCATACAGGGCATGTGTTTAAGGTATGGTATGTTTTTTGTGGGTCACATTTGATGGCACCACAGGTGTTGCAGGTGTCCAGTGGGGAACAGAGTGAAGGCATACTGTCTGCATGTACATGCCTATTGTACTGATGGACAGGGTGCCATGCCCTCTGTGGTCCACTGCAATCACACCATGGTTACTATCTGTGGGCAATATGCAGGGTACTACCAACATAGTGGTTGTTGCCTAGGCAAGTGTGTTTGTGTATGAGACATGGGTTGAGAGAATTCTCTGTGTACTACAAGGGTTGCTAACTTTGTTAGCCAGGCTTTGATGTCATATGTAGGGGTATGGATTGCCACCCCAGCCTCTCGGCTATTTCACATCTGTTATTGCTGTAAAGTGGACATTGTGACATATAATAGGGCCACCATATAAGAAATTTGCAAAACCCACTCCACAATGAGTCCAGTTGTTACACACTGACAGCCACCTCCACACAGGATACGAATGACACACACACACACACTTGCCATGTCCAGGATTAGAACTCCTACATAATTAGTTTAATACACTAGAGCATTACACAGTTATAGGACAAGCCACGGAGATTACTGGGCTACACCTTCCCAAAGGCGTATTTCACAGTGAATGACATCAGCAGCCTTGCCAAAGTATGGCATTTGAATTGTAGTGAGAGTAACTAGCCTAAAAAGCATTGCTCCCTACACAGACACACACACACACACACACACACACACACACACACACACACACACACACACACACACACACACACACACACACACACATTTGCCATGCCTGGGATTAGAACTCCTGTCTAACTAGTTTATCATACGACAGCATTACCCAGTTATAGGATGCCCCATGAAGATTACTAGGCTACACCTTTGCCAAAGGTGTATTTCACAGTGAATGACATCAGCAGCCTTGCCAAAGTAGGGCATTTGAATTGTAGTGAGTGTGACTAGCCTAAAAAGCATTGCTCCCTACACAGACACACACAGTTGCCATGTCTGGGATTAGAACTCTTACCTAACTAGTTTATCACACTACAGAATTACACACTTATAGGACGCGCCATGAAGGTTACTAGGCTACATCTTTCCCAAAGGTGTATTTTACAGTGAATGACATCAGCAGCCTTGTCAAAGTAGGGCATTTGAATTGTAGTGAGTGTGAGTAGCCTAAAAACATTGCTCCCTGCACAGACAGAGACACACAAACAGTTGCTATGTCTGGGATTAGAACTCCTGCCTAAGTAAATTATCACACTACAGCATTATGCAGTTATAGGACATGCCACAGAAATTACTGGGCTACTTTTTTCATAAACATCTATTTCATAGTGAATGACATCAGCAGGCTTGCCAAAGTAGGGCATTTGAATTGTAATGAGTGTGACTAGCCTAAAAAGCATTGCCCACTACATAGACAGAAACACACACACACACACACACACACACACACACACACACACACACACACACACACACACACACACACACACAAAATTGCTATGTCTGGGGTTAGAACTACTACCTAGCGAGGCTATCACACTACAGCATTACGCAGTTATATGACACACCACAGATATTACCAGGCTTCTCCTTTCCCAAAGGTGTATTTCAAAGTGGATGAAATCAGCAGCCTTGTCATAGTAGGGCTATGGGGAGGGCAGTGTGTGTGCATGGGCCATAACCCATTCATCTAGAGGTAGACACACCACATGCAGGCACACACAGGTTTATATTCCTCAGGTACGTGTATACAACTGCTAGATGACTACTGCCTTGTACAGTCATGTTGCACAGATAGCACTTGTACCACAGAGTCTGTAATGCTGAGGGATACCAGTGGCTAATTTCTACAGCGAGTGACATTTACACATCATGTGGCTGTAGCCATTTGGCTGTCTGCTGGGTGGGACAGGCCTCATGATGGCAGGTTCCTTGTCACTGTTACTCTCTTCCACGCATCTATGTATGTCTACGTTTGGCATATTATAGTGTGTTGTACTTGGATATATATCTGTATTTCTATCCAATGTGTGTACAAAGCATGACTGGTGCATACTGAGGAGTGTATGCACTAATATCTGCAACTGTCAGATATGTATGGTCACTGTTGTTGGCAGATATTGGATTAATTTGTTTAAGTGTGTGGGCATGCCCAGTATGACCTTTCAGTATGTTGTTGTCTGACATTGCCTTCATTTCTAAGTGTGTGAGCATGCCCAGTATGCCCTTCTGTATTGAATGTGTGGATCCATTCCAGGTAGTTTGTACTCCAGTGCAGACCTTTGTGTTCTACATCTACAGGTAGCAAACTGTTTCTGTAGGATATCTGTAGATCAGTTGGCAATATGGGGTCAATATATGCAAGGGATAGTGTGTACTGTAGGTGATTGTGTCTGTGCTGCTTCTGCTACATGGTACTGGTGTTAGCAGAGATATTCAGATATGTGTACTGTTATACACTGTGATGTTTTATGTCCTCAAGTAATGTCAGGTGGACATTCTTGCTCACAGTGATGTCCTGGGGAACACAGGGTGAATGCAGCTGTGTCCAGTATTGTGGGAAAATGCTTACATATTCATGGAAAGTTATGCCAGTCTGGAGGGGGAGCTGCAAACACTTGCTGTTGGGTCTGTGTATTCAGTTCAGCACCTTGGTACAGTGCTGGCAGAGGACCCCATACTTGCACATCCATTGACATGGCTGTATGGCCTTATCTTGCTGTGGCAATACCTCACAGCTGTACAGATTCACACAGGTTACCCAGAGACAGGGGTCATAAGTTGGAACATTACCCCTATTGTGTTATATTGGCTGCCCATGCTCCCACCCCCTCTATTATTCTATCCTCTTCCATACATTACACATACATTCTCTGACACTTTCCCTAATGTTATCACCTCATCACAGCTGTGTTTTGGTGTTGGTTCACAGTTCATGCAGTGGGACATGGTGGACATGTTACAGTGGTTTGTCCACATGGCCTTTCATATGGCTTATGTGGAGTGTTATGTTGTTATTTGGGTGTCCATGACATAGCATACATTGGCAGTACGGGTGAGATGCAGGCCTTTGGAATATGCCTGTAGGCTATTTGGTGGTGATGCAGGCCAGCTGTAGCAGGCTGTTGCATTCTGTCAGTCTTACAATCCCAGACTGCCATACAGTATATTCCCCTGGGGTGACAGGGTAGGTGTGCTAGGTGTTCATGCCAATACTTTCTATCAGTACTGATCAGGTGGTGCGGATGCTGGCAGGGTGCTACTTACAGCTAGGGAAACACCTGCATGGGACACCTGCACTGCATGCTGCATTCTTTCTCTATTGCCATACACAAGTGGGGGGTCATATTGTACCCATTCCCAACAGCAGGGATACAACCAGAGAGGTACCTGTGGGTGGTGTTTGGGTGAGCTGGGTGCATGTGTGCTATGGACACTACTTGCATCTGACTCACAGATATGCATGGGGCATTCCAGTTATGCTGGCTTGTGCAGGGACATCAGTTGTTTCCCAGTACATCAGTCCTATCACCTTTGTGATCTGCAACTGTTCGGCCAGATGACATCGGTATTCCCTACTACAAGCCCAGATAATGTGATGCATACCTATATGTACAATTCCAATGGTGTGTCCATTACATGGTTACACATTATATACTGTATGTCTGGGGTACTTTTCCCTGTGTACTGCTTGTATATCTAGCCCTACAGTCATGCCATGTCCATCTTTCAGATGTTGACACATATTACCACCATATATTTATAATGGCTTACTGCTAACGTGTTATACTGGGGGAATTGTCTTTGGCACTGCAGTTGTGAGGACTTGGCCCTGTCATCGGCAGTAGTGGGCAATGGCCACCAGGTCAAACCTCAACATGCATACATTCTGACCACTCTCACACAATAATGAAACACTCACCAACCTAACACACACATACCTGCATATTGTACAAATGTTAGAATCTATCCTGCTACCTTGGCCACCTCTGGTCATCTGTGCTCCACTAGTATTATACCTACACATGCATTGACTGCCACTACTATATCGGTGTGTTGACACCTGACTGTTACTACTACATTTCTACATAGGACACACCTGACTGTACCACCTGACTGTTTCTACATTTCTACATAGGATTAAGGGGTACACCTGACACTTGTACACATTTGATATGACTGTACTAGTATGTCAGATATTCCATTTCATTCTGATTTCTAACCTGTCATGCTGACTAGAGGCATATCAGTGTACTACAGGTCTTAGGTTTGATTGACCTACATATTAGTTTCTGACTTCCTACTCTTCAGAACTAACATCCCACTGCCTGACCTGATGTAGTCTGTCTGTGTAGGCCTGGGGGGGGTTACCCATAGGCATCATTCACAGTCCATAGCACAGCCTTTGTTTGTGTTTGTCTACACCTGTCCTGCTGGCTGAGACAGTTGTTGGGTATGTGAACCTCCCTGACTGGCATGTGTGTGGCATATGGACACACGTGGCCCAGCACATTTCCTGCAGTGGGTTTTGTGACCATGTGTAGTACTGGCTACTACGGTGACACCAGTATTTGTTACAGATCTCATGCTGCCACTATAGGTGTATACTATCTGCCAGCATCCCATTTAGCCACCCGATTCCCTTGCATGCTCACATCCATACCATGGATACAGGTAACAACACATACTACTCCAATCGGCAATTGGTAAGTAGAGTGACTTACCTTGTGGGTTTGCCAGTATTGAGGATGGTGCTGGAGGGCTGCCTATGTCAGATGCTCATAGTATACTACCTATACATGGTTGAGCACAGGTAGTGTCATGTTTGGTATCCCTTTTACTGTATGTGAGAGTCAGAGAGAGGTGTCATTCCCCGGGTCCCTCCTGTGTCAGTATATGTGCTATGCATTGCCTCTTTGCCAAGGTCAGGGCATACTGGGCATGCCTCCTTCTGCCTACTGGGACAGGCTCACATTGTTCCTCCTGTGATCCACTCTGTGCCTGTGCAGGCCTTGGCAATGGTGGGGGGCTGTGTGGCCCTGCCCAGTGCTGTTCTTGCTGCAGCTGTTTCCACAGGATCATATTGTGTAGCATGGCAAATACGATGGCAATTTGAGTACATGTAGCTGGGAAGTACTGCAAGGCTCCACTGGATGTGTCCAGGCACTGGAACCATGACTTGAGCATCCCAAACACATGCTCTATTAAAACTCTGGTCTGTGCGTGTGCCTCATTATGGAGTTCTTGTTCGGGTGTGTGTGCATTTCTGATGGGTGTCATCAGCCACGGCTCCAGTGTGTAACCAGCATCCCCCACTAGGTGACCATAAGGGATGCCCCCACTGGCAAATCTCTGGTACAGCTGCGTCAGATGCCAGATGTGGGAATCGTGATAGCTTCGAGGGCAGCCAGCACACACATTCATTATAATGCCCTGGGCATAGCACATGACCTGGCAGTTGATGGAGGGGAAGCCCTTGTGGTTGATGTAGACCCTACCCCGCTCACCGTGTGGTACTTTGATGCATATGTGCATGCAGTCTATAGCACACACTACCTCAGGGTATTCTGCTATTTGGTGGAAGAGATGCATATTGCTGGCCAACGCCTCACGGGTGTTGGGGAAATATACATGCTCACCAGCATGTTCTATCATGGCATCCGGGAACTGGTGGAGCACCCTAGATGCTGATGCCTGTGAGATTCCCATGATATCCCCAGTTGGCCTTTGGAAGGTACCTGTAGCTAGTATTGTTAGGCCTACACATACCTTGGTATCCACTGGGATGAGTTTCCCTCTGATAGTTCTGTGTGTGAGGTATGGCCGACACAGCTCAACAATTTGCTGTAGAAGGTCCCTGTCCACCCTATAGTGCTCCACTATCTCCAGCTCATGTAGCCCCTGGTAGGTTACCCTGGGTCTGTACACTCTTCTCCTTCTCCTCACTGTGGGTTGGTCGACAGCATTCTCATCCTCACCACCCTCAGCCTCTTCCACATGTTGTTGTATGATAGCTATTACAGCCCCTATCATTTTGTTGCTTTTGTTTGTTAAAAATTCCCCGCTTGTATACACTGGTAGTGTAGAGTATGCAGGAAAAAACAGAGGGAAAGGTGTTTGCATAGTTTATAGTAGTGTTCTGGGCTGCTCTGCTACCTGTGTAATTGGCTGATTCAGATACATTTTACCTGCCAGCTATGCTAGTTCTCTTTAATTACCTTCCTACTGCTGTTTTCACTTCCCATTGCCTTCCTGTTTAAGCCAGGGGGCGTGCCACACAAACAGAGTGCTCAAATGTTCACAGAGCTGCTATTTCCTTGTTTACTTTTTTTTTCCTTTAAAACCTGGTGCGAGGCACACACAGCTACTTAGGCAATGTAAAGAGTGCTAGGCAGCCTCAGACACACCCCCTTGCTTAGCTCTGATAAGCTAAGGGCAAACCCGAGCCACAGGGCTCCAATCTGCTTACAGTATGCCTGACACTCTCCCATGATGTCAGCTAACTCCTAGGCTTGCACCAAGCTATTCCTGCTCCTGCACTGTTGGGTGCTGACTATCATGCAGGGGAAATCTGGGATTCAGTATCATTCCCCCTCATTTGCATAGGATTGCCTGCTGATGCATAGTTACAGGTCCCACACTGAGCCTCCCCCCTTAGTAATCACTATTCACTGACCATGTTGTCTTCTGCCTGCCATTAAGTATAATGGCAAAATAGTGATTTTGGTTAGAATGTTTATTTTAGGCTTTTTTTTATTTTAGCCTGATCCCATTTGTGTGCCACTGCCCTACGCTTAAACAGCCAAGATCGACTAAAAAAAATAAAAGTTGATTTTTTTATTTTTGCAACTGTTTTCAGTGACAATGGCCATATATTTGACCAGTGACATGCTTTCTACTTAATATCCACCCTTTATTTGGAGCTGTCATGGCTCCATTTGGTAGTCTGCAGAAATGTACTTGGTTACTGGCAGAGTACATTTCTGCAGATTACACTAGTCCTGCACGGCCGGCTTCCAGCTTCCTAGATCGCAAATTCACCTCATTTTCATGGATTTCTCCTGCAAATGGGATAATTTGCATACAGGGGCTAAGTCTGTGCAAGACTAGTGCAGGAGCGCTCGTGCACGTCCCTACAGCTTATTCCTGGATCGCACGGCTGACATATTCCCTGCTGGAGGTCCTGCACTAGTCCTGCACACTGTGCAGGGCTTGCCGAATCCGGGGGGTTATCTAATACAAAAGATACATTAGAAGAATTCAATATATTAATTGACAGATTTCACTTCAGGACTCCATTTCAATAAATCAAAATCAAAATTTTTATTTTTAAATAAAAAAAAGAACTGCAGACTAAAGGGGATCACATCATAGGGAAACAAGAATCTACCTTAAAATATCTAAGAATTGAGTTATGCAAGGATAATAATGAATTAGTCTCAAAAACTACAATAATATCATCAATACAATTATAATCTCTGTGGAAAATGGAACAAAATAATATTAACATTTGAAAATAGACTGCAGTTAATAAAAATGGTTTTACTGCCCAAGATCCTATATATAGCCTGGCAATACAACTGTTACCAGAAAGGAATACATTTAAAGAAATAAATTCATGCCTAATAAAATTTTTATGGTTTCTCAAAAGAAACAGAATAGCTTTAATACATCATATCAGACCATGGAAACAGGGAGGATTAAATTTTCCTGATATAGAAACATATATAAAAGCATCAATATCTAAAACAATCTCAGATTGGATAAGTCCAAATTACTCTGCAAATTGAAAATAATTACTAACTGTAATATCAATAAATGAATTTTATTTACAAAAAAATTTCAAATAACAGATAAAAACAATTTGCCATGGCACATATTCTCCCGGATTTACGAATCTCCTGTGCAGGACTAGCTTAGTCCTGCATGGAAGCGACCGTTTAGGAGCAGGACAGCAGCACGCCATGCATATTAATGAGGTGCACTGCCCGAGCTGCTAGGCTTACACAGAGCATGTAAGAGTGCAGAGGGCATGTCTGAGAGCAGAGTTCTCAGAATAAACACACCCCCACAATGTAGAACAGCAGAAAGGGGTATGCAATGAGCGAGACCGCTCACAGATGACCGCATATCCCAGCAACAGTCCCACTTGTGTATAACAGCAACAGAATGTATAAATAAAATGAGAAAACATTTTTTGTTAAAAACCCGATTACAGCTAACCGTAGGTGCGCTGGTGTGCCCATTGCTTAGCTATGGTTAATGCAGCTTAAATGGCTGAAGAGGATAACAAGGAAGATATACGCAAATGAAGCAGCTTAGCAATAGTGTAGTGGGCAGAGCATTTTCCTTATTAGCAGGCATTCCCGGTTTGAGTCCCACTGCAGCAGATTCCATTTTCCATGGCAAAGCACATTATGAGTAATATTTATGTTGCATAACTCACTAAATAACATATATTTATGAACTGGAGTACTGCAGTAAATGCACATGTGAGGTGTCAGTGTCATAATGAATAAGGCACTAGTAAGCAGGTATAAGCACAAATAAGCAGTAGTAAGCATATTTAAGCACTAGTAAGCGGGATTAAGCCCATTTGCGTGGCAGTAAGCAATGCCCACACTGGTTAAGCAATTCTAAAGCTAACACTGTGTAAGCAGATGTAACGGCAGGTTAGCAGCGCTTACCGTCGTGCAAACCCACTTACAACTGCTCAAAAGTACGTTAATCTCTCTGTATCCAATGGCCCTTGTTCTGCCCATCAACAAAATAAACAGCCATGCAGGTTTTGAACCCATGACCCTATACACCATAGTCCCAGTAGTTACCACCAAGCCATCACGGAAGTACAGAGAAATGACGTAGTAGTAAACAAGTTCTCACCATAGTATAACCAAAATGAACCTGTGAAAGGAATCAGGATACAGTGATATGTACCATAACCCACTACATAACATAAATATGTGAACTGGAGTGCAGCAGTAAGTCCAGAAGTGAGTGTAATTGTAATAAAATGTTGAAGTCCCCAATAAAACACAAGGACCACACAGAGTGTACGTACATATTAATCATGGATACCAGGCATACATATAAGGTGTAATGAATAATAACATAATGCCAAAAAGGCATTATAATGAAAGTCTAATGTAACCAATGCAAAGCATTGCACAGGCCAGCTTAGGAGGTGTGAGCAATGTGTAGACCAGCTAACTAATTTTGCCTAGTGGTATACCACTTTAAACAATGCCAACCTTAGGTAAGTAGGTTTGCCCATAGCTTAGCCTTTTCAAAACTGGCCAATCATGGAAAAGTGTGGGAAACTGGGCCTACTTAAACCCAAGAGGCGGGAATACATCTCATAACTAGTTGTAGCTTCCCCTTGCAGGCACTATGGCAATAAGGGGAGAAGGAGTGTGCTTCTAGGTGCAGCGCTGGTGCATCCAAGAGTCCAAGGTCATGGCAGGAATCCTAGTTAAAGGCCATGCTCCGAGGCTGCTGCAGGGACAGTACAAGGGCTCCCAATATAAGGAGGAGGCCTGGGACCATCTCACTCGTGACCTCACCAATGCCACTGGCAAACCCTGAACTGGTGAGCAGGTCAGGCACCACTATGCTGACCTGAAGAGGCAGAAGGGGGACCTCTTAGAGGAGTGGCTCCAAGAGGCTAGAGCATCAGGGGATGTTCCAGACGTGTGTAAGTATCACCCCAGTATATGTGTAATAATTGCCAGCTCAGGTATATCATGAATAGGTATGGCTAAATATTCCTCTTATGTCCCCCACAGCTGCAATGGAGCGGGCCGTGAACCAGGAGGCCCACATCAGTCACCTGGCAAGGTTGCGATGGGAGGCAGGTCAGTAATACCCATGCATTTACTTTCATAGGAAATAAAAATAAAAGTAGTAGTGAATTAATTGCTAGTATAAAACCTGTATTGTTCAAGGCAAGTACTGCATACACTAGAGAATATGTCAGTAAGAGTCTCATATTGTCTGTAAGTCAATAAAAGTGTAATAGCTTTACAAAACAGGTCTAACTGCTGGACTGCATGTGTATATCCTGGTATCATACGGTAATGTAGATATGCAATCATGTAATAGTACTGTAGTATTAAGTAACTGAAACACTGCTGGTGAGGGAAAGAAAACGGACACCACAATCTAAATTCTAACGTTTTTGTTCAATTTAATGCTACTGAACTTCTTCAGAAGCACACCCAAATGTTTCACAGAGTATAAAAGTGTAATAGCTTTACAAAACAGGTCTACCTGCTGGACTGCATGTGTATATCCTGGTATCATACGGTAATGTAGATATGCAATCATGTAATAGTACTGTAGTATTAAGCACTGTTACCCACACTGTGCACCATAAATTGAATGTGTAAGAATGCCTGTATATGACAGGTGTAATCCCCAGAGGCCATTTAGTACAACTGAGAGACTCATAGACAGTAAACAGGGAAAATGCAAACAACAAAAACTGAATAGCACATGCAACTGAGATGTGAACTGCAGTTTTTTAGCAGACACAGCCACAGTTCGAATCCTGCCAGTGTAGTAGTCTGCATACAGAATCATACCCCACAACTGTACAGATATGTCCAGAATGTCTAGTAAAGTGGCCCATATCTGATTCCTATCAACCTGTCCCCTGGGAAATCAGCGGGATGATCCCAGACGTATAGGCATCAAACAGGAAATACCAATGATTGACACACAGCTGAGAACAAAGCTGGCACACTAGCAACTCCCCAATACCTTATGTGACTAAGAAGCCACGTATGTCCCATTTATACCCCAACTTGTCAAGCTGTGGTCAGAGTGTGTACAGTAACAGAGTGAAATGTATGTGCATAATAGTAATGTGGACTCTGGTACTGTCTGTGGGAACATTTAGGTAGTGGTAATAAACATTCCTTCCACAGGTCTGTCAGATACCAACACTGTGCCCAGAAATACAAGAATGATACGCAGTTGCTCTGAATAATGAGGTATTACACATCACTGTCACACACACAGTCCTACAACACATAAGTGTGTAGGAAATCTGTATATGAGTGTTGTAATACAAGGTCAGAATGCAAAAGCACAAGGGATTAATAAGACAGAAAGCAGATAGGAGATATAGAGCAATAGGTATATAGCAGACACAACTGTGATGGACAGTATTTAAGTTGTAGTAGACACAGCCATGTTCTGAATCCTGGGAGTGGAATTAGGCTGCATACAGATGCATACCCCACAACTGTACAAATGAGGCCAGAATGTCCAGTATATGTGCCCATATCTGCTGCCTGTCCCGCTGTCCCCCTGGTAAGTCTGTGGGATAATCCCAGATGTGTAGCCAGCAAACAGGGAATACAAGTGATTGTCAAACATCATGAGAACACACCTGTCACTGTAGCAACCCCCAAAACTGTTAGGAGAGTAATATTTCAAGTGTGTTTTATCTACACTCCCATGCCATCAAGCTGTGACCAGAGTGTGTACAGTAACAGAGTGAGATGTATGTGCATAATACTAATGTGTAATCTGGAACTTTGTGTGGCAACAGTCAGGTAGTGTTAACAAACATTGCTCCCACAGGTATGTTGGCTATGAACACTGTGCTGAGAAATACAGGCCATTATAACCTGTACTGGTACTATCCACTTTGGTATTGTAGGAAATTGTGAGTGTTGCAGTTTCTCTGAATAATAAATTATCACTGGTCACTGTCACCCACACTGTGCTACATAATATAACTGTGTTGGAAAGCATGTATATGTATGTGTCAGCTCACTAAAGGTGGAAGAGGGCAATATTCTAGATATGTTCAGGCACACCAGCATGTGGTCAACACATGGCCCGAGTCTCTGCAGAAAGAGTTGGATAGCTATCTGCAAAACATCAACCCAGAATCTGGGAGTATGTGTAGAAACAGTTAGTGTTAACAAACATTCCCTCCACAGGTATACCAGGTAAGATGTGTATATTGCAGGTAAAACAGGGTCATGTGTAACTATGATGACAGCCATATCACTGTCCAAAGTAAGGCTATAGGGTAGTGTAGTAAGACTTGTAAGGTACAGATAACAGCACTGACTAGGAGAGTAATGTGGACTACAGGAATTTACTAGTTGTTAATTGACATCTTGCTCTCCTCCCCACCATATCTCCAACAATAATCAACATACCCACCCCAACTGGTATGTATTGACTCTGATAATGTCCAATTGTTTGATAAATATATTAATGGTTTCCATGCATGTGCTATACTGAATTATTCCAACATTGGTGGCATGGTGCCATCAATGTACCTGCATGGTGTTCTTATTACCACTGTGGTCCCATATATGCTTGTGTCCTGTTTGCTATGCAACTGTTCCATTCCTGGTGTCTGGGTTAATGGGAATATCTATGCATGCTGTTATATCTAACACTGGAATGTGTTGACTATTACTAACCCACATATGATGATGAAATCTAAACACTATAGCATGCTTGGGAAGGCCGGTCCCAGCAGACCCACCAGTCCCACCTCAGCTGGCCATGACACCGGGCACCAGCATGTCTGGGCCTCAACCCCGGACCTTCCTGTCCATTGGTCCTGCACCACCTTCGGGTGGAACTGCCTCAGGGGATGGGGCTTGACCCCCTGGGAGTCGGCACAGACAGGCACCTGTAACCCATCACCAGGTCGGGGTCATGGTGCGTAGAGCGATCATTGAGTAGTTTGGTGATCTTCTACGCCAGCTCGAGGGCTGCATGTCATGATTAGAAAGTCAGCCAGGCTTTGCGACTCAGCCCCCAGCACAGCCACCTTCTGGGCTGTGAAGGTGCAGTGGTGACTGCCCATGTGTGGGGACCTCAGTCCCACTGTTACCACTAGGGGGCTTGTGGGCTGCCGAGATCCCAACACCCTTCCCATCAAGGAGTTTATCCCCACATGTGTCATATACTGCCCCTGTATGTGTCTTGTTTGTCTTGTCTGTTAACCTACCCAACCTACCTCCCCAAATATACTTACTACCCCTCCCCAACATCCCACTCTCAACTGAAAAAAAGTAAAAATGGGCAATCTGTTCCCACAAAAAAATTTCACCCCATACATAGCTGTCCATTTTGCATATGTGTCCACTGGACACATGTAATCCAGTCTAACTGGCATCACAACTTATTATTGTTGTCCTCACTCCTCTCCCAGGGGTTTGAGTGTCGAAATCTGCCTCCAAATTCAGTGTATATGAACAGCTGTTGCTGTAGATGAAATGGGCAGCTATGGACCTTCCCTACAACCTTCCTGCACATCCCTAGCTGTTCCCCCTACTGTCTTTCCCTATTTGTGCCCCTTTTTCATCACTTTCCTATCAACCCTTTTTTCTTTTCTTTTAAAGAAATTAGCGCGGGGGTAAGCAGAAGTAAACACTTTTAAGCAGCAGTAAGTGGGTCTAAGCCTGTCTGCATGAGGGTAAACCATGCCTACACTGGGTACGCAATTTAAAAGCTAACTGAGTACAAGAAACTGTAACTGGAAGTTAGCACTGCTTACCTCCGCGCAAACCCGTGCACAACTGCTTTAAAGTGCCTTAATCATTCTGTATCCAACGGCCTGTGTTCTGCCCAGCAATAAAATAAACAGCCTCTGCAAAGCTCAAACCCAGGACCCTGCACACCATAGACAAAGTGATTTACCACTAAGCCATGCCAGACATACATAACTATGATGTTTTCAAAAACATATCATCCAGCCCAGTCATTAAACAGTACAGAGAATGTATTCCAATATTTAGATGTATGTGTGTGTAAATATATTAATATCTAAACAGATACAACATGTATATATATATATATATATATATATATATATATATATATATATTTACATCTACTTTAAATAACCGAAAGACCACAACACCTAAAACACAAAAAACCGAGACCAGAATCACAAAACTCCAAAACACCGGAAACCTCGAAACTGTAAACCACACACATAACACACACAAACACACACACAACTACCCCAAACTAGTAAACACACCGACCTACACTAGTGATAGGCAGGGGGGGCAAGCCCCTATGCACCCCCCACACCCTCCTACTTTAATATTCTAACTCCGAGATCGCACAGACACACAAGGCAAACTCTCACCCACACATTACAGTACCTCACACACACAAACCAAAGTCACAAAACACACTTACACACAGCAATACCCTTCACAACTACACTTACACATACATACTTACCTATTGCAGAACACCAAAAACGCTAAATCAAACCCCCATAATGTCGGGATTTTGAATTTCACGCTTTTCGGTGTTCTGAGGTTTCGTGATTCTGGTCTCAATCTTCTAGGTTTCGGTGTTATGGTCTTTTGGTTATTTAAAGTAGACCCATATATATATATATATATATATATATATATATATATATATATATATATATGTATATATAAATATATACATATATATGTATATATAAATATATACATATATATGTATATATAAATATATACATATATATAAATAATTATGAACATATATACATGCAAATGCCTACATCAACACATATATATGTCTACACCTATAAGTCTGCATAACACAGCAAGTTACATATATGTAACCATATATATCTACGTAGGTATATATGGACATAGTTATATATATGTAAGCAGAGACATATATATATGTATATATATATATATATATATATATATATATATATATATATATCCATATAGGTATACATGGACATACATGTGTAGATATCAATGGGAGATTAACTAAATCATATATGTCCACATGCACCGTTAATGGGGTTGAGTGGCCCCAAACAATATACATCTTGTGCGAATAGGTATACCCACCCCCCCCACAGTCAAACACGTCTGCCCTGCAATACACTGTCAAGTGTTGCAGATCCCATAACCAGGTCCTGACATGACATGGGCACAAGATGTTAACAGCTCTACATCCCACCTGTATGATGTCAGGCTGGTATTGGTGACACATCATGCAGTACAGTCTGGCTCCCATAGGTAATGTAAAATATGGAAGCTATCAACATCCCCAGGATACATATACACAGACACATATATGCAGAGATATGTACAGTAGTAGTTGTATGTAGTAGGTGCAGACAATATGGAACAGCCACTATGCCTACGGTTAACACCATAACAAATGGACACTGGATGAGCCACCCATACAAATGACATTCATTGCCTGCAACATATAGCCACAGAGAGGTCATAGGATAAAACACCACACACAGGTTTCAGAAATGGAAAACCTTTATTTGTGTACTATTACAGATTTATATGCTATGTCATATAGCTGTTCAGACACTAATATCCATATAAACAGAGTAATGGAACTGTGAAACAGTTATACTAATACAGTAGTCTGGAAAGGTCCACAACTGTTGCTGTCCAGGCCAAGCCCTTCAGATCGTACAATAGTAAAGATGGTCTGGCCCACAGGATACCACACAATAAACAGTAAGTAATGCAGGTGTATAGTTCAGCAGCCTCTGTCTACACTCTGTACACAATCACTTGGTGGTAAAGACTTCAGTTGACCAAATGGGATGTAACCGTTACATAACAAGGCATAACTGACACCATCACAGGCACACTGACAAACAGAACAGCCTGTATGGCAGGAGGCAGTAGGCCTGCATTAACCCACTTTATGAAAGTAATGTCAAGATAGGTGACATGTATGGTACTCTACATCCAGATACCTTAAGGCAGCTCACCACTGATACCCCCACATTTTGTAACAGCCTAGGTTATGTATGGTGCACCCCCCCAGACTCAATAATACAGGGCCATATACCACTGTAACATACACTGGCCTCTGGAGTGCATATGGGCACATATGTATTGTGCAGGTGAAGCCCACACATATATGGCCCCAGCCCCACTGTATGTGTGGGGGAAACAACAGCAGTGGACTGCTGGCAGGAATGGCAGCGTGATATACGTATATGTGCATATGTATCACTATCTGTATATGTGTAGACATATAATGCTCTGTATATGTATATATCTGGGTGTGTATATGCATATCTATGTACTTATACATACCCATCTATATATGTCGATGTGTACATGTGTAATTATCTATATAGATATCTGGATAATCATATGTACATATATTTTCACCATATGTCCTGATCATGGAGTGTAGCCCTACCTCAGCCCCTATAGCCCCAACTTAATAATGCAAGGGGATGTCAGGTATGTATAGCAGATATATTAGTAGACTATTGCTGCTGTACTAGGGATTGTCTTCACAGACATGGTGTGTGTGGGAGGTCACATTTGCTTTTCACATGTGCGCTATTGGCTACTGACAGATATCCTAAGGACATCATAGTACAGTACCGCTGCAAGCACGTAATGCTCCTATGGACTACAGCAGAGGTATTGGCCAATATATGTGGACATTCTGACACACTCTGTACAGTCCAGAGGTATACACAGAACCCCTTAGTGTAGAACATGTGGACCAAGCCTGACAATATGGATGTTAACAGCCATGTAGATGGGTGTAACACATAATGACTGGTATACATTTGCCCCCATAGGTTATGCTTTCACACACCCCTGTCTGTCCTGACACATAATAACTGCTGGTACAGAGGTGCCATGGCCACATACTACCCACTAGATATTGACATACATCTGTATAGCATCCCACTGCTCTGTCTGACATACATTACTGTTAAGGGAGTCCCAGCAGTAGTACATCTGGCAAGTATCTGGACATGACATCTCACTGGGTAAGTACACTAAGCTGCTAGGCATGTAACAAAGCACTGTGCAGGCTACAGGCAAACTGGCTCAGCAGTGGCCTACATCTCCTATGGAGGAATTCACATGTACCTGCATATATAGCAGGCTCTACAGGCATGTCACAGCACAGGGTAAGATATACCTGCATGAAAGTGCATAATCACAACCAATGTGAACACAGCCACGTATGGAAAGCAAGCATAATATTACAGTATATGGACTATCTGTTCAACAACATCCTCATATGTGGCATTCACACACTAACCCTACATCTACTGGGCCAATACACAGTGTGGTCTGATGCCTGTCTGTGGTATGGGACATGTGTGTGTATGGCCCTACAAACATGTAAGCCAATACGGTAACATAAACATGTAACATAGGATAGGATGGGACCTACAATGATGACATCTACCACAGTCTGTACACAGGCCAAAGTACATATTAACAATACACACACTGTCGACATTCATCATAAGTACACAGATCTCAGTACTGTACAAACAACCACAGAATGTCCAGGTTATGTCATCAGATATAACCCCTACTGTACATAACAGCCCCTATCATTTTGCTGTTGTGAGTGTTAAAAGTTCCCCACTTGTTTACACCATTGGTGTAGAGTATGGGAAAAACCAGACGGGAAGGTGTTTGCATAGTTTATATTAATGTTCTGGGCTGGTCTGCATTGCTGCCTGTGTAATTGGCTGATTTTGATACATTTCACCTGCCAGCTATGCTGGTTCTCAGTGATTACCTTCCTATTGCTGTTTTCCCTTCCCATTGCCTTCCTGCTTAAGCCCGGGGGTGCGCCACGCAAACAGAGTGCACAAATGTGCACACTGCTGCTATTTCCTGGTTTAAATTTTTTCTGCCTTTAAAACCTGGTGCGCAGCGTGCACACCCACTTAGGCAATGTAAAGAGTGCTAGGCAGGTTTCGACACACCCCCTAGCTTAGCTGTGCTAAGCTAGGAGCAAACCCGAGCCACAGGGCTCCAATCCACTTACAGTATGCCTGACACCCCCCATGATGTCACCTAACTCCTAAGCTTGCACCAAGCTATTCCTACTCTTACACTGTCGGGACCTGACTAGCATGCTGGGGAAAACTGGGATTCACTATCATTCCCCTCATTTGCATAGGATTGCCTGCTAATGCATGGTTACATGTCTCACACTGTGCCTCCCCCTTAGCAACCACTACTCACTGGCCATGTTGTCTTTTACCTGCCATTGACTTGCATGGCAGAATTGTGATTTTAGTTAGGGTGCTTAATTTAGGTTTCTTCCCCCCCGATCTTATTTGCGTACCGCTGACCTACGCTTAAACAGCCGAGATCGGCTAAAAAAAAATAGTTGTTTTTTTTTTCCCACGTTTGCAATGCCAATGGCCTTATACTTGGCCATTGGCATGCTTACTACATGATATGCAGCCTTTATTTGGAGCTGTTACATCACCATTTTGGATTTTGCAGAAATGTACTCAGTTACTTACCGAGTACATTTCTGCAGATTGTACTAGTCCTGCACAGCTGGTTGCAAGCTTCCTTAATTGCAAAATCACCTCATTTGCATAGATTTCTCCTGCAAATGGGGTGATTTGCATATAAAGGCTTAGTCCATGCAGGATTGGTGCAAGAGCACTCATGCATGCCCCTGCAGGCTGTTCTTGGATTGCACAGCAGACATATTGCCTGCTAGAGCTCCTACACCGATCTTGCACGCCGTGCAAGGTATAGAGAATCTGGGGGATTATGTATTAGTATGCAATATATCGTAACTAAACCCACTAAAACTCATATGATTAATTATTACATTGTCTCATTTAGGAAAATTATTAATGTAAATACAGATTTAAAAATCTGGTTTGATCTTTTATTACCATTTATAGTCACAAAGAACTTTCCACATAAAATATTTAGAGAAATTATTAATTCCTGGGAACAGAAAATATTTGTTTGTTGGTTACAATGTATTAAAGAACTAAAAGTTTTAGATTTGCAAGTAATAGAAACAACATACAAAATTCCACAACAGGACTATCTAACTTTACAGAGTATTCTGTCATATTCGCAAGATTTATGTAGAATAATTAACAATTCTTCATTTAAAGAGATACCTACATTTACTAAATACATATATGAAATCATATATAATGACTTTGGCATGGGAAACAGTATTTCAAATTTTACAAAATATTGATAAACTATAAAACAACACCCAAAACCTCATATTGGAAATATATAACAAAAGGACACTCAATACAGTTAACTGAAGATATTAAAACAAATATCTTATTATCGATAAAATATACATCCTTTACACAATACTGGAAAGTTTTTAATTGGAAATGCTTGCACAGAGCATTCTTAACCCCAGACAGAATAAGTAAAATTAGTTCTTCCATAAAAGGAATATGATGGAGATGTGAGCAAGTACACAATGAAGACTGGAACCACATTTTCTTTGATTGTGTTAAAATTAAGCCATTTTGGAATGGTATTAATAACTTCCTACAAGCTTTTTATAATGAATCATTTTATTTAACTAAAGCTCTTGTATTATTAAATGTGAACGAAGGTCCTCATTTGAATAGGTCAAACATGTATCTAGTATGGACTATAATTTCAATTTCAAGGAAATGTATAACAAGAAGATGGAATATAAACACAATACCAATTTTGGAAGACTTCTACAGCCTACAGAAGACCACAGCATTATTGGAAATTAAAATTAAAGAACTAAGAATTTATCCAAAGCCATTTATCAACAACCCTTGGGGAAAAGTCTTATCGTTGATTGACACTATACAATAATTGATCAGACACTCTGATAATGGATTAGACATACTTATAAAGCAACTGTATACATTAAGATCTGTTATAGTGTCAGGCTAATGTAAATAGTGTACGTAGTTATTTAAGATGTTATGTATAAATACTATGGAATTCAATCAAATGTATTTGAAAAATAAAAAAAAAATTGAGGAAAAAAATGTGGTATTACAATTACAGTTTCCTTCTATTGAAATACTTTTATAAAAATGTCCAAACGTAGTAAATGGAGTAACATTTATAAACTTACACCATTTACATATTCCACATTTGTATTTTCTTTAGTAAACACACTGATATTAAGTATAGATTTGTATCAAATTCTAATAAGGCTTTTGAATTTCTTTCTTTGTTTCTTATTATTAAGGACTGGACTGATTTTATATATTAATTCCTTGTATTTCAGTAGAAGAAAAATGTAATTGTAATACCACATTTGATTTTTATTGTGCCCTGTTTGTCGCACACCCCTATTTCTATATTGATAAAATGAAGAAATTGGATTAAGAACATTTATATGGTATTAGGGCTCAAGACAAAAATAATGCTTTATATAAACATTCATTAACATGTAAATCATTTAAAAAGTTTTTTTTTTTGTTTTATATTGCCATTCTTGGGATTTTTACTAATTTCCAAATAAGTCATTTCATTGATGAAAATGCTTAGTAAACTGATTTTTGTACCTCTGTTTCTTCATTTGGTGCTTCAGTTAGCATAATTTCTTTTACTTGATTTTTGGTCCAGAAAGTCCCTTATGCAATACTTTTTAAAAGATTCTCTCAAAAATGATTTTTTTTATAATTGTTATTATAATTTGAGAATCCTTGTTCATACCAGTCTCCATTTCTTACTTCTAATATATCCCCTTTTTCCCAACATAACGTAATACACACCACCCATCTTTTTCTAGAAATCAATCCATTATTCTTCCATTCTTTTAAAACATCTACAGCATTTCATATCTTTATAAAAATATATAATCAATCCCATTTACTCTTGCTGCAGGTTTATCCTGAACAGATTTTGAAGTATCTTCCAGTTCCTTAAAATTCCCGATTAATTGTCAGTTTTTAAACATGCCACATCATCTCTTCCTTTGCTTTATTTTTTTGGTAAAAAAATTGAAATTAATTTTCTACCATTTTCATATCATCTTGCCTGTTAAATATATTACCATTTCCCCATGTATAGCACCAACACACATTTCTTGCTTCTTAACCCTTTCCCCCCAAAAGGAGAAATGTCTTCTTTTTTTCACCTTGTGTATGTATGTATGTATGTATGTATATATATATATATATATATATATATATATATATATATATATATCACTGCCCCATAGGCAAATTTGCATTTTTTCTTATTTTACTCATAAATTTATATTTTTGCTATCAAATAAATTTCATCCTTTTTTCCTAAGACCAAATTTATTTCCTTAACTATACCTTTACACTTCACTTTCTTCTTTTCCAAGTATTTATTTTCTAAGAGGAGATATAATTTTATGTCTTCTTAAAACAATCTACCACTCAGTTTTTGCTTTACAAAAAGGATAGTATGGTTTTACATTCCTACCATAATTATCTATTTCTTTGTTAATCCATTTTCTATCTATATGTTACTATTCAGTGTTTAATAACTTTTCCTATCTGCATATAAGTGAAATTATACAATGATGGCTCATTACATTTTAAAAATGAGCACGCTGATTGGAACATATATCAATATAAAAAAGTCTGGCCACCATTGGATGGCTAGAGTTTCTATTGGTATATGCTGAGGGATATGGCAACATATGAGAAAAATCAGGTACATTCTGGAATACTAAGGAATCTAAAACACATCTGATTTTCCTTGCATTTCTGAACTGTCCCTCACAAAATCTCAGCAGTTAACAAAATAAAAAGAGAAAAAATAGCAACGGAGATGCTCTGTTCTCCATTGTTTGTCCTGCATAATTTCTTTCTTAAATAATGTCATTGTCTAATAGCAATAGTCCATGACAACACCAACCATGCATAAATCCTAATATATCCATACAGAGTAATTTATCGTTGCTTAATTTTTACTAGTATTAGCCCATACTGTATTATGATCAGAAAATATGGCACAAATAACAATTTTGTGAATTTATTTTAATGAATTTTAAAAAATTACACAAGCTATTTCAGTCTTTATGTTTCCTCATATTTTTATCTAAATTCAACTGCACAATTTAAAATTCTTTAAATTTATTAGTATCTTAGTAATCTTCCTTTTATTAGTTCTAATATACCATTTCAGATCTCCCACTAAAATGAAGACCATGCTTACAATAACATATATCTATTTACTTGTTCAAAAAGTTTGTGTCTTCTCTTAAAATCTGTATAGGCGTATATACCATTTTTTTTCTCTTAAGAGCATTCATATTTCTTATATCCAAAACTGAAACTTGACCTGTTTTCACAGGTTCATAGGTGTGTACTAGGCTAATGGCCCTGTAGCCTATATAAGCCTAGCCCAAGAAGATTCCCTGGCATCATGCCGCACAAAGTTCATTCCCAGTGCCCCTGTCAAGCAAGGCCATGAAGTGATCCCCAGGGTGAACTTCCTATTGCCCACCCACTCACCAAGATTTCTCTTAAAGAGGGCCAGTGAAGTGTTCTGCTTGAATGGGAAGTTTGTTCCAGAGTATGGGAAGTCTCTGGGTTAGGAACCTGTCCCGCCAGCATGTTCTGTTTATTTTGCTAATGAGGTTAAGGTCCCAGGAGCATGTGGCATGGAGGGATTGGGATTTCTTTAGGTGTAGCATATCCACCTCTGGGTCAGACATGGCTTTGTAGGTCAAGCGGAGATCGCCTCTAAGTACGTGATAAGAGACAAGGTATAGCTGGAGTTTTTGAGTCTGTCTGTATAGGGCATGTGTCTAAGGCCTAAGATCCTCTTAGTGAGTTATTTATTTGGCCTTTCCAGTTGTTGTGGGTGTCTAGTGAAGTACATACTAAATGAGGCATTGTATTCTATAATAGGTCTAATGAGGGACGAGTAGAGAGTGATTATGACCTTTTTCTTCCTGAATGAGAAACCTTTTGTAATGAGATGTGCCACATAGAAGGACTTTCTGACTATGGTGGCAATGTGGTTATCAAAGGAGAGATTGCTTTCAACCTGTGTCCCCAGGTCTCTTATCACACCTTCAGTGTTTAGTGGACTATTGCCTGTGTGGTAGTTCACGGGCACCAAATTTTTCCCAAAGGGAATGACAGTGCACTTTTTGGCATTGAGCTTAAGGCCATGGTTCTGGCACCAGTCATTGGTGTCAGTGAGGCCTTTTTGTAGAATGTCTACATCAGCTGGAGAATCAGTAATGGCTCCCAGTTTGCAATCATCTGCGAACTTGGTCAGCCAGAGTCCCTTTGTGTTGCTCTGAACTTCAGAATAGTAGATACCAAGCCCGAGAGGACCTAGGACCGATCCCTGTGGGACACCACTTGTAACTGGTCGGTAGTCAGATTTGGAGTCCACTACTTTTACAGTGTGGGCTCTTATCAGTGAGTCAGTTGGCAACCCATCTTATTACATAGGGGTTTATGTCTAGTTTAGTGAGTCTATCTATAATTCCTGAGTGAGACATGGTGTTGAAGGCCTTGCCAAGATCTAGGTAGGCTGTTTGAACTAACTTGCCCTCATCCACAGTTGTGGTGACAGACTCAAAGAAGTCTATCAGGTTGAGCAGGCATGATCTACCTTTCACAAACCCATACTGCATGGGGTCCAGAGTTTGGAGATTCCCTATGTCCTTATTTATGAGATCCATGATGATGTGCTTGATAGCCTTACATATCAGACTTGTCAGGCTAATGGGGTGGTAGTTCCCAGGGTCTGTAGTCACTCCCCCTTTGTGGAATGGGATGACCATAGCAGTGCCCCATTCAGTAGGAACAAAGCCTGAAATTAGGCTGTGATTGAACAGGGTACTCAGGTGTTGCCAGTTCACTTTGTAATTTATGTAGAACACAGCCAAGAGTATTATCAGGTCTCATGGAAGCTGTATTCTTGGCTTTGGACAGTGCGGTTTTTACCTGTGTAGCTGTGATAATAGGGACTTGGCATTCCTCAGGTATTGTGATAGGCCCTTTAGGGGGTGAAAAGGGGGATAAAGTTCACACTGAACCTGTCAGCCAATAAGTTGGCAATATCAGTTGTTTCTGTATATGTATTGCCATTGTGCTGTAACTCAGAGCAGATTTGAGTATCGTCATGTAGATTTGTGGTTGTCTTTAGAATCTGCAGCAATTTTTTTCATAGCTATCTTTAGAGGATTTGATGATGGATCTCATTTTTTTGCTGAGGCTAACAAAGGAGTTTTTCCAGTCTTGGGACTTCACCCTTTTCAGCAACAGTTTTTTCGGTTGTAGAGTTTGTTTATGGTGGTGGAACACCAGATTGGCTTCCTTTTTTGGAGGAGAGCATCATGGTTCTGTTTGTTATGGCCCATTCTATGGACTTTGGCATGTGCTCATACAGTGCAGTGGTGTATGATTCAGCAGTCATGCACCTATTTTCCATTTGTATGGGTGTCATGAAGTTAGCCACCTCTGTTTTTAGAAGCCCAAAATTGGCTTTGGAGAAGTTTTTTGCTGTGATTTCCTTTGGGGGGGGCGTGAGGATGGGATGTGGATATCCATGGTGATTAGCTTGTGGTCAGATCTGACCAGGGCAGAGTTGATTACTGGTGTAGAGCAATGGTCACCCATGTTAGTAATGACCAGGTCAAGGATGTTTCTACCCCTGGTGGGGGTAAGAATGAGTTGGTCCAGGGCATTGGAATTAATGAATTCCAGAAAACATTGAGTGTGTTGGTACATGAGTAATTTTCCCAGTTAATGGAGGGTAGTTAAAGTCTCCCAGTATAAGGGTATTGGGTTTTACGCTAATATTTTCCAGTGTGTTTAGGAATGTGGAGTGAGAGTCTTGGGACATGGTGGGGGATCTATAGCAGGCTACAACCTGGATTGCAGTTTTTAACCAGTGTCAGTTGTACCTGAAGTATCTCTGATGGGTTATGTTGGGGTACTAGTCTGGAGGTGTGCATATCGTTTATGAATATGGAGACACCACCGCCTTTAGTGCTTCGGTCCAGGTTTAGGGGCCAAAAGGTGTGGTATGAATTATAGCCTGGTAGTGCTGGGGTGCTCTCCAGAGCCTTGAACCAGGTCTCGGTCACTGCACAGATGTTGATGTTCTCCATTTTAAGGAGAGCTTCGAGCAAGTGCATTTTGAGATTTAGACTTCTAGCACTGAGTAGCATAACCCTCAGATTTCATTTGCTTGTAGCTGTTATGGCTGTAATTTTGTCTTTAGGACATTGCCTAAAAAAGGCACTATAGGGGTGGCAAGAGCCTTGGCCAGTATCTAGAATCGCTGGGGTGACAGGTGCAGGCCATCTCTGGTGAAGCATCGAGGTCTGTTGATCATGTCATCCCAGGCAGACAGATACTGGATCCCCTTAGAATGACACCAGAAACTTAGTCAGTTGTTGAAGTCAATCATTTTCTGCTTGTACTGTGGTATTCTGGGTGATGGTAGGATGCTACTCAGAGCTAGGGTCATACCTGCCTGGGTTACAAGATCAGAGAGCTCCTCTATGTCTCTTTTCATGTAGTCCAGGGAGGTACGTCTCAGGTCATTCACACCAACACGGACAATGACAGAATCATATTTGTACCCGTTGTGGAGTGACCTAAGTGTGTACGTTATGTGGCGGATCCTGGCATCGACAGGCAGCTGACCGTAACTTTCACCTTATTCAACCTAGTGAGTGGGACATCAGTGTGCCTTACTGTTGAGTCACCTATGACTAGTGTATTGGGTAAGTTGTTTTGCCTTATGGGCTTTGGTTGAGTTGTGCACTGTTTATGTGAGCTATGTGTCTCATGGTTTTTGCTGGGATGTGGTGGTTGTTTGCATTTCTGCCTCGGAGGTCTCTGTTGTTTGGTCAGATTTTTACTGGGAGCTTCCGCAAAAGTAGTTGTGTGTTTGGTGTTACTATGTGAGGGTTGTGGTGGTGTATGTTCTAGAGGGCTATGTGTTGAATGTGGTGTAGTGCAGGTGTTATCCTTCTCCTCTTGACTGGCTAATCCAGTCTTGGCTCGAGAGTGCTTGGCTTCCAGTTTGGCTATATATGTGCATCTCTCACAAGTCATAGTGTTGGGAAGTAAGAGGAGAGGGTTATCTGTGTAATGAGGCAGTTTCTACACTGCCTCAGGATGCCCAAGTTCACCAAGTTGACAGGAGAAGGCACAGAGAACTGACCTTTAGACATGCCTGGATATGACCTCACTATATTAAGTACTGAAGCCTTTTACAGGAAAAATGTCACTCAAAGTGTCTGAATCTGTACAGAGCATTGCCAAACACTCGAGGGGAAACAAATACGTAGACCCTGAAAATTTAAGATGAAGTATTTAGGCAGAAATTCTGAAGTTAGGAAAAAATCAAGCGGTACTTAACTGAAAATAAAGAATTAGCTTGTCAAGAATGATGAAAAGAGGGGAGTTGCATGAATGGCTAGTACTAATGCTGGTCTCACCACAGCTTCACTTTGTTGGGATACAACACTCCTTTGCTTCTTCTCCCACCAGAAGCAAAATGCTAGCACCAATCCCAAGAAGAGAAGCAGGCCACAGGCTGTTTGGTGATCCACAGTCTTGTCCCAGATGATGCAAGGGTCTGTAGGCTTGTAGCCTTTTTCTGGTAGATGCCTCGAATAGCAACCAGACCAATCAGGTACGTTAAGCACAGACACTCACTCTCCAACCAGAAACAGTCAGGAATCAATGCACTCTGCTCCTACTCACACCAGGAACACAATATAAGCACGGATTCCAAGCTGTCACATATAAAGCAGTTATTAAGCTTTCTGGTGATCAGCAGTCTCCAGGAAATAATGTAACTGCGCTCCTTCTCTTGCCAGAAAATATAATAAAATAATACAGAATACAACAAATAAAAAGCAAATTTACCTTTCCCCTCACAGCAAACTGTAGCAGAGTCTGGGTGAGCCTTTCTAGTATATATATATATATATATATACATATACCTAGACACCTAGACATAACTAAATTAATACAGCTCATCCAAGCAATTGTAACAACTCTGCTGCCTCATCCCTTTTGAAATTAAACAAAGAAGAATCAAAGGAACTTTTTTGCCCTGATTTACCCCTGCGATTCGCCTGGGTGGACACCTAGACATAACTAAATTAATACAGCTCATCCAAGCAATTGTAACAACTCTGCTGCCTCATCCCTTTTGAAATTAAACAAAGAAGAGTCAAAGGAACTTTTTTGCCCTGATTTACCCCTGCGATTCGCCTGGGTGGACACCTAGACATAACTAAATTAATACAGCTCATCCAAGCAATTGTAACAACTCTGCTGCCTCATCCCTTTTGAAATTAAAGAAAGAAGAATCAAAGGAACTTTTTTGCCCTGATTTACCCCTGCGATTCACCTGGGTGGACACCTAGACATAACTAAATTAATACAGCTCATCCAAGCAATTGTAACAACTCTGCTGCCTCATCCCTTTTGAAATTAAACAAAGAAGAATCAAAGGAAGTATGTGCATCGGCTGATAAACCTTTAATTCCTTACTGTTTAAACCTTGCTAGCTGTTTTGTTACAGTCCCTGCCAGGAAAGCCAGCAGCCTCCCCCTCTAGTTTCCAGCTTCTCTGCTCTTCCTCCTCTACTCGTTCCCTCACTTATATTAGCTCCCCTCCTTCCTTCGGTCCAACTTGGTCCAGAGAATATCCTTGTGGACTTAGGTGTACTTCTGTTTTGTCCACTAGGTGACAGCCTCCCCCTACTAACATTGACCTCACTTAAGTATTCTCTCTAAGCTCTAATGCTTCTTGTCCTCACTCTATTTCTCCTACACTCTTTAGCCCACTCTATGCTCTAACATCTCTTCCCTCACTCTGTCTCCTAAACTCTCCTAGCCCACTCCTTCCCAACACATCCAGGTCCCCTCTACTTACCTTCAGCAAACTTACCCCCCTGCACACTGATAGGTTCTTGATCCTCTCCAGCCCTCTTTGGTTCTGGCTCCGTGGCCCTCCCTGCAGGTCCCTCCTCCCCTACCCTGCCCCTATTCCACGCCCCCAGCACCCTACCTATATTCCCCATAACCACACCCACTTCCATCCTACTCCAATCAATCACACATTCTCTAAAGAAGACCACCACCTATTTTCCCGCCCAAACTAACCTTCATCCTAGACTATCCCTCCTAGCCAATAGGATTCCTCTTACCCTCAACTCCCACTCCCTAACCACTCCCTCCACTCCTAAACACAACTCTCCACTCTTATATTATTATTTCAGTCCTTAACAGCCCCTATATACATATATCTCCTTAGAACCACATTTACTTCTTCAACAATATTTCAACTTTATATACTCCCCATTTCATTATGCTTTCAAAATCTCATTCATCTCCTTTTTACTTCTAATAATTCTTAATTTATCCTACCTTCACTACCTCACCCAACCCCTTAACCACTCACAATCCCTCCATGTTACCAACCACCTAAACTCTCCTACCATATTCACACACTCCTATTTCTCCACATCTGTATCCTATAAATAACCTCCTATTTTTCCCATACAAACTTATCACCTCTCAGAAACATTTTACCCCATAGCAACTAGCAAATTCTTTAGATTCACAACTGAACCCAGTCTTCTTACTAAACTGTCCAACTACCTTACTAATCCAGTCTTACATCTAATCTCCAGTCAATTATCAGGTGACATCCATCCCAACCCAGGCCCCTCCACATCTTCTACTGCAGACAAGTCCATACTTTTTACTTCTTTTAACGCCCAAAGTATAGTCAACAAAGTCCCAAACCTCCATGCTTGGCTCGTACATAATAATCCTGACATCCTAACCATTTCTGAAACATGGTTAAAACCCCATATAAAAGACTCTGAAATTATTCCTCCAAACTATTCTATCATAAGAAAAGACAGGTCCCATAAAAACGGAGGTGGAGTAGCTCTCCTATATGCATCCTCTATCAGTTACCCCCTATAACAAACCTATTCCATGCTTTAAAAATGCTGAACTACTCCTCACCCTACCCCAAGTTAACCTACATAAACACATGTATAGCCTCAATCTACATCCCCCCAGGGGATAATATTTCTACACTTGAAGATATCCTCTCCTGGCTCTCCAACAATATTAACAATGAAACTATAATCTTAGGAGATATGAATATTAACTGGGCCTCCATTCAGTCTCATAAAAACCACCATAATATCAACCTCTACAATTTTTCACAGCTAATCAACAATGTGACATACCCCTCAAAAAACATTTCTAGCGGCAGTATTCTAGATTGGATTCTAGTCTCTCATCCCCATTATTTCTCTGACAGTGGCACTCTTCCTGATCCTCTCAGTGACCATATACCCATCTTCACTCATAGACTCCCATCACCCCTGCATCGCACCCATAATTATATTACTATCCATAACCAAAAAAACTTTAACCCAACAACCTTTTCAAACTCTCTAAAAGCAATTAACTGGAATTGTCTAAAAACATTATCTCTAGATAACGCAGTTTCCCACTTCAACTCAATATTCCTAAAACTACTTGATTCCCAGGCACCCTTAAGGACTAAAAGAATAAAAATTAAAACAGCCCCATGGCTAACCAAAAGCACGCTAGCATCTATGCGACATAGAGATAAAGTCTGGGCACACTACCAGAAATACAAATCCCCCCTAGTCCATAATGAATATAAAATACTTCGAAATAAGGTAAAAAAGCTCATAATCTCCGATCGACAGAATTACTTTTCCACACTCCAAAACAATAATAAATCAAACCCTCAGAAATTCTGGAAAGGCATCTCTACTCTCCTTAACCCCAGTAAACCAGATACCCCTACCCCAGACCCAAACGCTCTTGACCTAGATTTGGCTACCCAATTTAACTCTTTTTTCATTGATTCTATTTCCAAATTAACATCATCTTTCTCTAACACCACTACATACTCCAATACTCCCCCACCCTCCCCACCAGCACTCTACCCTGCACTGCTACTACATCCTCACTCCCATCTACTAACTCTCGTCCCTCCTCTCCTTCTCCTACTCCAACTACTTCATTATCTTCTTCTGCCCCTAATTCTCCCTCTTCATACTCTCCTTTTTCTCATTAAAACCTATACCCACTTCTACTATAAAGAAACTCCTTCTAAAACTGAAGCCATGCACTAATGCTCCTGATAATATCCCTTCTTACTTTCTTAGCAAAGCTGCTGAAGCAATCTCCTACCCCATTAGCATTTTAATCAACCATTCTATCCAAGAATGTATGGTACCTCAAATTTGGAAAAAGGCCTTTATCATACCTTTACATAAAGGTGGCAACAACAACAATGTTACTAATTTCCATCGCTATTCTGTCCCCCATCTCTAAACTCCTAGAAAAATGCATCCAACTACAACTCCTTCCACATCTGTTAGATAATCACCTACTAACTCACACACAACACGGCTTCAGACCAAATCATAGCACTATGACTGCCCTCCTCTCCTTCCTTGAAATTGTAAATAAAGCACGAGACTCTGGCCAAATTGTTTCTACCCTTCTGACCTCTCCAAGGCCTTGACACTATCTCCCACAGCCTGCTATTAACTAAACTCTCAAAACTCAACTTATCTCCCTCCTCTCTGAACTGGTTCTCCAGCTACTTATCTAACAGGTATCAAGCAGTCAAATGGAAAAAGGCCACCTCCCCATTTCTAAATCTCTATACTGGGTCCCCTTCTCTTTAATATTTTTTATAAATGATTTCCACAACTCTATCCCATTCTCAGTTATCGTCCAATATGCTGATGATTCCACTATTTGCTCTGCCACTTCTATCCCCTCACTCAGAAAACTGACTCAGGATGCCTTTACAACCACTGAGCAATGGATGAAAACAAATCACCTAGCACTCAATGCCTCTAAAACTAAATTAATGTTATTTACCCCCTGTAAGACAATGTCTTTCGATATAAACACATTCTCCATCACTAGTCAAAATAATGTACCCCTGGAACTGGTGTCAGAGACCAAGTTACTTGGGGTCCAAATTGATAGCCAGCTCAAATTTAACTCTCACCTACAGCTAAATATCAAAAAAAACCATCAAAAACTAGGTATGCTTTACAGACAATATCATTATCTCACACCTGCTACCAAAATCACCCTCTCTACTTCATTTCTTATCCCTCCCTTCCTCCACTCCTAACTAATCTACAGTCCTCTCTAAAAACACAACTTTCCTCTTGCTACAACAAAATTGCCAAGTTCGCTACCAACCACAAGTCCTCCACCCACCACTGTTCCTCTCTCCAAAAACTAAAATGGCTAGAGCTACCCAGTTATCTCACATATATTCAACTAAATCTTGCACATAAGCTTATTTTTAACCCTTCCCTCTGTCCCTCCCTTTCATCAGCTTTTAAAATGCACCTTCCAGATAGAGTATTACGATCCAACAATCAAAATCTGTTAGAAGTATATAAACCAATTCGTCCCCCAGGAAAAAATTGTCTGTCTTATAGCCTTTGGAACTCCCTACCACCTTCCATTCGCACCACCCACAGCCATTTTATTTTTAAAAGATCTCTTCATTTACATCTTGTATCCCAGTGGGAATGCTCTTGCTCCCATCCCACATAACTTACTCTTGCAAATTCCATCTTCCTTCCTTCCTCTGTTTCCTCCTGTAACTCTCCTTGTTATTCACCCCTAACTCTTACATATTAATTGCAATTTAAATTTTCCTTCCTTCCTCTGTCTCCTCCTGTAACTCTCCTTGTTATTCACCCCTAACTCTTACATATTACTATCCCTATGACAATTGGAAATAATGCTCTAAGCCACACCCCGTAAGTGTTTGCTTCCAAATATGATAATATTTCTCAATATTTTCATGCTAAATTTCCTTTTAGTCTGTATTATCTACTAAGTATTTACTTGCAAATTATTTTTCTGTATCTTTAACCTTTGTATAAGTGTATAATTTGTGTAACTATTAAGAACAACCTATTGTAACCTTTTAGTTTTGGAGCTTTTCTCCCCAGGACTCCATTGAAAACGGGTTCATTTGGCCCAATGGACTATCCTGGTAAACCAACTGCAAATAAATAAATAAATAAATAAAATATATCTACACAAACATAATCATGGATGTTGTAAACTTATCTATTACTTGTAAGGTTACACAAACGTGGAGTGTTGCCAATGTATCTTCCCTTTTTTCTGAGTTCTGTGACCTCACAGACACAGTACAGCACCTGCAATAAAGGAAGCTCTAATATACTAATACAGCTATGATGATCAAAAGTGACTATATAAAAAGAACAAACATAAATTATCCTAAAATAATAAAACAATAAAGGTATGGACTCAATACTATAAGCAAAGGTGATTACATAACAGATTTTTTCAGAGCCAGCCTAAGGAATCTTCAGTCCATAGTACTGTTCCCCCCTAGTACATAGGCAGATAGTTTGTTAGTAATACAGACATGAGTATGCATTCTCTCTCTCTCTGTTTGTCTCTCTCTCTCTTTCTCTTTCTCTCTCTCTCTCTCATTTGTGCTTGCATGTTCACACACATACACCCACATGCACACACAATGGTCCATAAAAATTATATTGTTTCTTGACAGATGGCATAGCTGAGCAATTTCACACCAAAACGGGAATGCAAATCCCAAGCATGCCATGTTTAGGGGTCCCAACAATAACTTTTACCCGATCTTCCTCTGTGTGTTCAAAGGACCTTTAGGCATGGACCTAAACAAATTGGCCTTGTGCAATGTTTTAAAGTGCAACTACAAGAACCTTGCAGGAATAAACAGAAGGAGAGCATTTAAGAGAGTAATGGAAAAATATAAAAAGGTAGCTCACCTCAGTTAGCAATGGGACAGGATTTCACCCACACAAAGTTGTTTTACACCATGATGTCTGGATAAAATCAGGCCACCCAGTATGCTGAAATCAATATCATTGTGAGGCTGAAACAGAAAAAATGAATGCTAAAGGCATCTTACAATCTCACTATAAAGTGCACATGCCTGCTGAAATTAAAATCACTACTACAAAATGAAACAGACATTTGTACTCCACATCTGTTCTGTAAATGCTGTTTCTGACAGACTTATTTGCTATTTCCTGTAAATATAAATGCCATACTGTATTGTTTAAAATATCTAAAAGCTGGATGTCATTTTGAAAATCTGCATTAATGTATATAATCTAAAATTTTACCCGAACAATCCCCACCAGGAAAAAGAAAAGAAATGTGGAAAGATGCACGGAAGGAAACAAGGTTAGCTTAGGTCATAATTTGTCCAGAAAAGAGGATGTCCTCTGAAACTTGAGTTTTTTTAAAAGCATTTTTAAACATATTACTCTTTTGTTTGTTTTTTTTTATTTCATCTTTCAGGATATGTCACTTTCAATATTTTAAACATGATGTACTGTGACCTTTAATTGAAATGGGTCATGGTTACATTGCAATAACGTCTAGTTTCCTTTTCTAAAGTCTAACTGTAAGACTAGTAGTTTTTTTTTAAGAAAAGAGAGAGTGATAGCGTGTCTTACTAGTAGAGTCCTGGCATCCATTAGACAAAATAAACTATCGGGAGGAACAAAACTCAGGAAGAGGCAGGTACTTTAATGTCATCTTGTATGACTTTACCCCATCCAACATGATTCCACTTTAGTGGAAATGGAATATTTATCTGCCCCCAAGGGGTCACAAATTCACTGTGAAAGAGGCAATGATTTTAACTAAATACATCCCTTGAATGTGCAGAACTCTTACCCCCACTCCCAGATTCTGTAGTGCAGTATTTTTTTTTGATTCCAGTGTAATAGTTCCCCTGAGAGGATGTGTAGAAGACACCACAGGTCCTTTTCCGTAGGCCCCGCAGATGCAAACCTGAACAATTTTGCCATTGTCAGATTTGGCAGTTTTGACAAACCTCCCCCTTTCTTGCTTTCAGGACTGTCAGAAGATGGGGGAACATGAACAGGTGGCTTAGAATAACACTGAGAAGGATGTGTCAGAGATTTAAAGTGCTTGAAGGAAATGAAACTGTTTCGTTCCATTTCTTACTGGCCTGCTTCCCTGATAAAACACAGTCAAATCCACTTAAGTAATACCTTATGGGCAAAAAAGAGAGGGAAAGAGAAACCAAGACTAGGAGACAGAAAGAGTGAGAATGCCAGAGAGAGGGAGAGGGAGTAAGGGAGGAGCAAAGTGCATCCTTATTGAATACTTTCTTTAACCTCAAAACAATCCAAATGCTGCCAAGGACTAAGGAACCAAAGCGAATATAAAAAAATAATGAATTTTTATTGAATATTTTCTTCTCTATTACACTCAGCAAATAGCACAGTCGACATAAACCTTTGTTTTCATTATTTAATCCTTTCACCAGCTCATAATCTTAAAAGTAAAATCTAAATAGAGCATAAAGGCTAAAAAGCTCAAGATGTCACTTTGCAAAAAAAAAAAAAAAAAAGTAGCATTACATCAGCCTACAACATAAAGGCTTGAAACGGCTAACTGTGACAGTAGAATACGTTTGTAGGAGCTGTGGTGTTACAACTCAGTGCTTCAATATTTGCTTTTGTGTTTGTTAAAGCTGCTGTTTTTGCCTGATTCTAGGGAACTGCTATATGTTCCATCATAAAAATTACAATCCTGGGACAGACTCCTGCTACCAGAATATATCTATAGTCTAGCCAAAACTGCATTCGGTACAGCTGAGAATATAGACTGTGTCTGGAATCATTCCAAATGACCCCACTGCATGTGTGTCTGCCAGAGTGGAGGTAGGAGTCCATCATTATGTTCTAACTCCCAAACTATTAAATCACAATTATGATACAGTTTAGATTTGCACCATCAGAGATTTTTATCGCCATATTAAGTCCAATTTTTCATGTGCTCTCATTTGACTGACTTCATGTTTGCTTCTAAACAATAAAAATGACAATTATTATGTTAAGGTACAGCAAGAAGGGTTGGAACACTTTGTGTGATCCAAGAGACACAGGTTCAAGTAGTAGGCTGGTTAAGTGGTGAAGCCAACCAAAGGTGAGTCAAGGAACTGTTGCCAGTTCTAATTCTCCTCCTTCTGAGAATAGGTGTGGGTTTTGGCCATATCTGGGGCACAGGAGAGTGAATTTCCTGCATTAAGGCAGACTGCTTCATTAGCTAGCAGCTATGGATGTAGTGGAGAAGATGATTGGCTAGAGCTATAGCAGTGATGGAACATATAATTGGCTAGCTGAAATAGTTGCGGTGGAATAGATGATTTGCTAGCAGTCATAGGTGTGGTACAACAGATGACTGGCTATCAGTCATAAGAGTTGTGGAACAGATGATTGACTGACAACTGTGGGAATGGTGGAACAGGTGCAATAGTGGTCATACACATGAGGGTCTTGTGGGATGTACATGCAGACCTCCTACGATAGGGCAGTCCTATCTCTTCCAAATTTACTTTTCCTTTAGTTAATGCAGTTCCTTTCCCAGATTAAGCGTGACCTTCCATTCTCCAGATTTTATCTTCTGGGGTCGGGTGCTCTCACAATAGATATGCATTTGCCCTACTAAGGACATCTTCATACTAGCAGGGATGCTTAAAAGAAAAACTTTTGGGTCCCACTTCAAGGAAAGAATGAACCTCTATGTGGAAAAATAAGTAGCCAAGTTCAACTGTAGAGGTAAGGAGAAAAAAATATTTTTAATTTGTAGTGCAACCTTATTCTGTAGAATCTGTTTTTTGTGTGGCAGCACTTGTGAAGCATTTCCTATGTCTCTGTCTAATAACCTAACAAGGCATTGGCAGCTATAATCCTGTTAAATGCCATGTTGTTAAAAACAGACCTTCTGATGACTGTATTCCTGCATGTGTAATGAGAAGGTTTGTGTCAATAGCAACAAGTCTCACTATATTCAAAAAGCTAGAAACATGGATAGTCTTGTATATGGGTAAAAATAACAAATTGAATGCAGATGTCATCTGGCAGGCAGGTGACAAGGGGAAGAAGTGTGTAGGTGGCATTCACATATAGTGAGAGCAGAACAAGTTGTCAAATGCTGTTTAATCCCACATTTGCCAAAATAAATGTATTGAATGTCACTTTGTTGAATGGTTTGCCAACAACTCAACAGGTAGAAATATATTTTTCAGTCACTGGATAACCCCTGCTGCAGTCCCCCATGGCTAAAAGGTATAATCATACTGGGCTTACTGTGTTCATGAATACAATTCTGGTGGGTTATAGGGGGTCATAATAGCATTTCAGAGGAGAGAAAAAAATAGATTTTATGAGTGGGTTACATTAAAACCTGTCCTGACGTTTTAGGAACACCAAAACATATAAGGATGTTATTTTTTATTTATATATACAGTGGACATGTCACATAACTCCTTTAAATGTTTCTGTTGTGTAGCTCTTTGACTCCTTTCTCCAAGACTTCACACTTGTAGTGAATACTGTACTCTGTTGTACTGCCTCTATCTCGTACAGTATATGTCCAATGAAAATAAGGCGTTGAGAAGCGCACACAAGATTCCAGACTGTACTTTCCAGGTTGAATACATAAAGCTTTAATTGTATCCATAAAGTTCTAATAGCATGTTCTTTTTTATTAATAATGTCTCTTCTTTTGTATGCCAAATCTCCACCAATCTTCTTTGCTGTTTTATCCTACATCTTGTTTATTTTTAAATCATATGATACAAAGTACACAAATTCACATGTCATATATGTGATACACCTCTCCAATGAGATTTTGTTGCAATGGATTTAAGTGCTCTTGATAATTTCTTATCTTCTGGCCATTGTCAGAATCAGAATCACATTTATTGGCCAAGTATGCACACATACAGGGAATCTGGATTCCGGTTTCAGTCACTCTCCAAGTATGAATAACATAAATGACATACATACAGCTATTAAGAACAAGACAAATGACATGCATGCAGGTATTAAGAACAAGACAAAAAAGTAAATATACATATACATCATTAGTGGACCGGTGATCCGCTGTGGTGACTAAACCGGGAAAAGCCAAAAGAGTATATACATACAAGGTGCAAAGTGCAACTCAGTGCAAGAAATATTGAAAGAAATTCTGAAAGAAACAACTGTTAACAATATGTAAACAATACTGCAGAATCCTCGGAAGCTTGGGAAAAAGAATACCCCAACCTGATAAGCTGAGTTAATCATTTATGAACTCGATGGCCTGTAGAAAAAATGTTCTTATATCTGTTTGTTTTGGTGCATATTAATCTATAACGCCTAGCTGATGGTAATAGGTAATAAAGATGGTGGCTTGGATGTGAAGGGTGGGTGATGATTTGCCATAACTTTTTCATGACTCTGGAATAGTACAGGTCTTGTAAGGAGGGCAAGCTACACCAATGATATTTTCGACAGACGTGTCTCCACAGTAGCTCAGAAAGCCCTCTCTCTGGCTCATCATATTCCCAAAGGTATCTCCGCTAGATCAAAAAAGTCTTAACTCCCCATTACTCATATCACATCATACCCATTAGTAAATCCATATTGCACCTTTTGGAATATATTTGTCCAAACATATCACTCAGTTTCAGAGACCTTGGAGATTAATAAGTAAAAAGGTCACTGGGCTCAAAAATCTTAGTTATCAGGACAGGCTAGGAGTTCTCTCTCTGTACTCAGTCTCTTATAGACTCCTCTTTGGAGATCTGTCTCCAACTTTTCAAGCTATGAAATATCTAACCATCTTTGACCTCCTATTCCATTACAGAACAAATGGTACCTCAAATGCACAGTTAAATGAACCAAACCTTCATAAGCAGATAAATAAGGCACACTGACATCATAGATTCATATCCAAATGTATTCCTCGCCTCTGAAACAAATTTCCACTACATGTCAAGTAGCATCCTTTTCCACCTTCGAGGTAAACCTAGATAATTAGATGGGCAACTTTGAATTCTCTCCCTGGACTATTTTGACTTGCCCTCCTTGAGGCTGGAGAGAACTTTTGAACGGGAGATCTGGCTAGGCCTATTATGGTCTGCAGACTGATTACCTGGTGCTTGCATATGATCCCTATGTCCATCTCTACTTCTGCTGTTCCTACTACTTCCTGTCTAACTGTGGACTCCTTCTTCAAGATACTGCTTCTTAGACGTATTATTTTGCATTTCAGTTCTTAATTTAGATCACCATGTCGTAAACCATTCCTTAAATTTTGCTAAGTCCCATGCCATGTATTTTGTATATTATTATCCATAAGCCATTGTGGATCTGCAGTACCATAATTATGGGATATACACGGGAACATTTCACCTGAAACTAATAGGCTTAAGTAATTAAAAAAAAATAGACAGCCAGGCATTAAAAATAGTAATGTAACAAAATCTATAAATGTATATACCAGAATCTATAAATGTGTATACCAGCCATTATTTCATTTTCATTTCAGCACATCTCATTGCACAAAATAAATATACCCCAGGATTTAATAAAATCTGTGTATGCTCCGTGTAGAGCTTACATGGAATGTATCCATGTACATGGCCATGGTTCCCCCACTGCAGTGCGCCATGCATATTAATGATGGCACTCTGCCAAGGGAGAGGATAGGAACAGGGTTATTGAATCGGTGTAGGGATAAGTGTAGAGGCTACCCGTGGTTGTGGATGGCCTGTACTGCTCCCTGCTACTGTTAAAACACTGTGAATTGGGTCAAATGTGCAATAATTAATTTTAATTAATTTTTTTTACAGTTTTTTGCATGTTTGCATAGTGGAGAGTCCAGCTATGCCAAGCTGTGCTCATATATGGACAGCTGACACATACCAGACATCTAAAAATAGAAAACAGATGTCATTAATTATCATAATTATGCATTTTTGTAATTTTAAATAATTTTTTTTTTGTTTTTCTTCTTTTTTTAATTGCTGATTGTGTGGTGCAGCAAAGCACAGAGCTTCATAAAGCTAAGCGCCACTCATACATACATAGCCAACAGTTGCTAGACATTTAAAAATAGAAACTGGATGTATTATTTATGTCTGGGTTTATTTAAGCGTATTTGTGCAGCACACTATGGTGCTTAACAATGCTAACAGGTAGCCCAATTGTATATGTGAAGGTTTACTAGTTTTCATAATATCCAAGTAGCGAAGTGGGTAGAGATACAGCCTAATGTTTAGTAGGTCCTGGGTTTGAGTCTGTAGCAATGATAAGATGTCTATAAATTAATTTATTATTCAAGTTTAATTTTAAAGACAAATTTGTGAAATATGGCACTGCTGCACTTGGCTGAGCACTGATTAAACATGCTAATGGCTACTTTTGTTTGCATGGTGCTAATCTGAGCTAAACCCCCTGTTTGTGCAAGTTTCCTCACTGCTTAGCTGGTTTGCATGGTGCTAAGCAACACAACACTTTTTTGGATGTCGCTTAATGATGTGTAAGGGCGGGAAAACAGTCTATATTAAGTGCAATAGCTGGGAATTCTGCATCATTCCTTGGAGTCTAGTCTACTGTGGATATAGCTGGTGGTGCTGGTGAAGATATATATATATATATATATATAGATATATATATAAGATTTGAATGAGCTTATAAGTACTGGATGCTTTTCAAAATGTCTGTAATAGAGTTTCTGAAGAAGTCCGAGCATTGAGTGAGGACGAAAAACGTTTTGTTATATTTTGGCGTTTATTTTTATATTTTGGCATTTAATAAAGACGAGTGTTTTACGAGTAGCAGCCTTAGCAATTTTGTGCTAGTTTGGAAGTAAAATTTAGAGTCGGTTTTGTGGTTAACGGCTATGGCTAACAACTCGTTTGATAACACACCGGTTATATTAAAGGATTCAACAAGTGACTTGGATTCTATGAGCAGATTAACTATGTTCATTGATTTGTTATCGCAAAAAGTGGATGTTATGAGTGAGAAACTAGAAGCAGTTTCTGCTAGTCAGCAGCGACAACAGGAGCATCTAATTGCACGGGTGGATAGCACTTCAGGCTTGGAGCAGTCTTCTACTAATTACTAGCAGAGTGGACAGGACCGAAGGGTCGCTCCTGCACCTGATCATGCAGCTCGACCAACGGGTGTGGGTGCTACACTAGTGCAAAACAGTCAGTTGAATCATGTGAACATAGTAGCGGAGCATCAAGTACAACCGGCAGGTACTGTACCAAATACAAATACAAAACATATGGGCTCTAAGTCGGGTCAAATACAGCCCTTAGAGAATATCGTATCAATAGACAATAATAAGGGTTGTTTACCTATGTATGCCAATGTACTTACATCGAATGAACTGAACCAGCAAGGGTTGAGTAATGCTACACATATGCCCAATATGAGAGATTGGTTAACGACTACTGTGAATTTGCATGTGTTAAATCAACAGTCTCAAATTCTGGATGAAGACATTGTTGACAGACAGCAACCATTACCCAATCTTTTAAATTCATTGGATCAATACATGTTAAAATATAAAAAATTATGCTTAGAGATCGAGTATTTTCGTGAATGCATAAAATTGGGCATAGTTCCTAAAGGTTTAAGAACTTGGCGTTACCCTTCTGGTTTGACATCGGGTTCAGTTTTTCATCAGGAGCTGATTAAACATTTTAACCAACAAGGTTTGGGTATGTTACAAATAATAATTGATCAATATACTTTGATCAATAAAAATTTGGAACAACATATTTCCCAATTAGACTGCCAAATCAAACAACATGTAGATTTTTTGAGGTACAAATATGAATATATTCGCTGCTTTCATAGTATAGAGCAGCATATTGAGAAAATTAGACATTATAAGTTGAAAAAATTACAAAGAGACCAAAAACAATATGCCTCAAGCACTGCATACCCTGCACCACCAAAATCTCAATTCCCATTAGACCTAGGTCTTAGTGGGATAAATAGTAGAACGGGAGGGAACATGACTAATGAGGAGATTTATGAGGGAAACATCTCATCATATGAGGATGAAGAGCCGAGTACCAGTGCCGATTTGCCAGATAATAATGGAGAAATAAGGAAAAGTGAAAGAATTAAGGCTCGTAATAACAATAAGAATAATAATAATCATAATAACAATTTTAGAGAAAACCAACAAGACATTGCCTCTTATTCCAGGCAGGGTTTTCCGAGACGGAATCAGAAGAGGAACGGGAACTGGAGGAAGAACAACAAGAACAGGAGATAGTGGTTTTGAGTTCCCAATTTCCACCATGTGAAATGGTCTATAATACTAAAAAAGATTTCTTAGTATATAATTTTTCATCATTTCAGGTGACTGAACATTTGGTGGACATTTTAGCTAGAGGTTCCACTTTTGTTCCATCTACTAGAATGAATCTATCAGAAACATTATGTGATATAAAGTTATTTGTTAGGAAACTCAATTTGAAATTAATGTTTTATGAGCAATCAACATGTGAACACTCATTGAAAATATCAGGTTGTTTTAATCCACCATTACACAACACTTTAAGTATGTTTGAAAGGATATGTGAGGTGGATTTAAGAAGGTTGGATAATTTAAATCTGGATTATGAGTTTAACCTGACATCAGAAGAAAATGAGGAATTGGACCTATTGATGGCAGCTGATGTCAGAGTAATGAATCCTGATAAGGGAGGGGGATTGGTTATTATGGACACACCACTTTATAAGGAAAAGGTCTTAGATATTTTGACCAGTGACGCATATGCACCTTCTTCGATGAATGAGTATAATAAATCTATACAATTTATAAAAAGTTTTTTTAATGAGTTATTTATCGAAGCGAGAATAGATGTGCATACGTACAATTATTTGGTAATGCAAACACCAAAAGTTCCTTATATGTTTGGTGTACCAAAAATACATAAGTGTATTAACAATCCCCCCCTCCGCCCTATAGTAGATGGGAGAGGTTCAGCTACCTATGCGTGTGCAAAATTTCTGGACAGCATATTGAAAAAATATGTGACTACAGAAGAATGGATTATTAAGGACTCGTGGATTTTCTTAGAGAAAATCAATGAGTTTCCTTATTGTCAGACTAACAATTTTATGACAGTTGACATCAAAGAGCTATATACCAGCATTCCACACAACATAGGAGTTGAATGGGTATCTATTAGAATGAGGCAAAAGGGAGCACCAATAGAGGAGGTTAGCTTGGTCCAGGAACTTCTTGATGTGGTGTTAACATATAATTTTATAATGTTTGAATGTCAGTTGTATGTTCAGAAGGAAGGTGTAGCCATGGGCTCCCCTTGTGGGGCCAGTTTTGCGAATATGATTTTATCATATTGGGAAAACAACATATTATTTAAGAACAGTATGTATATGGCTCAAGTTAAGTTTTATGCCAGATTTATTGATGATATCTTCATAATTTTTGATGGAGATGGAGAGACAGCTGAAAACTTATTGAAGATATTGAACGATTCAACTGAGTTTTTACATTTTACATACACATTTAGTAATAGTTCAATTTCCTTTTTGGACATAAATTTGATCAAAAATAAAGCTTTACATTATTATGAAGCTAACATCTACAGGAAACCCACGTACTCAAACAAGTTTCTACATTACTTAAGTGCACATCTGATATATCAGAAAAAATCAGTGGTCAAGGGCCAATTGGTCCGAGCGGCACGTATGATTACGTCGGATGTGGCCTTTAGGGAGGAATGTGACAAGTTAAGACAAATGTTTATAAACAGAGCATACCCCATTTCATTTATAGATAATTTAATAGATGAAGTAACATCAAAGAGATACACAGGTATATATAAACCTATTTTAAAAAAACAGGATAATCTACAACCGATAGAAGGAAGGTTGATGATTATAGATATGAATTGTACCGACAGCCAGAGTAATCAGAAAACTTTGGTTAATTTTAATTTGAGTTGTATACTAAGATTTTCCTTAGATCATGGGCACATCAGGAATATTTTAGAGAAAAATTGTTTTTGATACGTGATGATGTTTTAGTAGGGGGTAGATTAGGAGCCTCATTGAAGGTTACATGGAAAAGGGGCCCGAGTTTTAAGGATTGGAAGCATAAATGTGGGACCAAATTTTCTTTTAGAATGAGAGCGGGTATGACACAATGTGGTTGTTGTTCCTATTGCCACTTGATGGCATCAGGAGCAAAAACAACAATAAATAGATATAGAATATATTCTAGGGAGAAATTTGATTGTAACACAAAAGGGGTAGTGTATGTGGCAACTTGTCGCAGTTGTCCTGCCTTTTACATGGGAAAGACTGAGAGAAAGTTTAAAGAAAGAGTTTATGAACATCAAAGAGACATCAGGTTAAATAAGGAAGATAACGCACTTGCTAGACATGCTATGAGTTTCCCTGAACATAAATTTCAATTCAGGGTACTTGTGCAAGTCAAAAAAGACATAAGAGGAGGTCCCTATGGTTTACTCCTCGAAAAGTTAGAATTATTATGGCAATTAAAACTAAATGCTTTTGTAAGGCCGGGCTTAAATGAAAAATGTTCACTTATGTGTTTGCTCAAATTAAAGAGTTTGGAGAGATGATTGAGGTTATGACATACATGTTTAGTTTAGTTTTTAATATTTGTTTTAGTTAATAAGTAGTGAGTTAAAATACATAGAATATATAGTTTTTACACATACCTATAAAGTATTTTAATAAGTGATAAAAAAAAGGGGAATTTTACTATTAGGAACTTCATTAATTTTATTTTTATTGTTTGGTTTTATTGTAATGTATTGATCCTACTGATGTTTTAGAGTACATCAGTAAAATAGTAGGTTTTAGGCCAATATACCTTTAAGAGAACCTGTGTTCGCTGACTAGCCTTTTGGCGGGCTTTTTGAATGAGCTTATAAATACTGGATGCTTTTCAAAATGTCTGTAATAGAGTTTCTGAAGAAGTCCGAGCATTGAGTGAGGACGAAAAACGTTTTGTTATATTTTGGCATTTATTTTTATATTTTGGCGTTTAATAAAGACAAGTGTTTTACGAGTAGCAGCCTTAGCAATTTTGTGCTAGTTTGGAAGTAAAATTTAGAGTCGGTGCTGGTGAAGATACCCACTTTTGGGCACAGAGATGAGGTGTTCAGGAGTCCAGGTTCTTTGTTGGGCTCCTGATTAAAAATCATGAACCCAGGCTTCTGCAGGTCAGATTTCAGGGTTTGGAGTGTAAGGTGGAGACCTGGGACCAGTTGGCCAGGGAACTCACTAGTGTTACTGGTATCCTCCACACAGGTGAGCAGTGTCGTCACCATTATTATGACCTGCTGAGGAGAAAAAGGGGAACCTTAGACACCTGGGTCCAAGAAGCTACAGCTGGGAATGACCCACACATATGCATGTAATTTTTTTCCTCTGTTTTACCAGTATGCAAGCTGAATGTCTGCAAAACTGGTATGCATAGTGGTGTGCTTCTCTAACAACAGCTGCAGCTGAGAGTGCTCTCAATGCCGAGTCCCATGCCGGGCACCTGGCAAGGTTGGGCTGTAAGAGTGGTATGTACAAATTTATTATGCTAAGAGTAGTGCAATAAGCAAGAAAAAGTAAAGCATTTACTGCAATAAAGGATACACCATAAAAATATGTAGTCCAATAAATGGCAAGTAGAGCTGTAGTGCAATAAATAAACAATAACTTATTGCAATAAACAATAAACAATACCAGCAACAGCAAGCAAAATGGTGTATAGCAGGATTGTGTTGTCATAACCATTGCAGTAGAGCTGCATGCATTACTTGTCTATGGTAAGGTTGTCCCAGTCAAGTGTAACACTGTAATGGCTGTAGAATACAAAAGTAATGGCCTGCAAACTGTATTGTTTAACTCATAGTACAAACCAAGACTTTTTCCAGGCCAATATCGGTCACATAATGCTCTCTGTTCCTCCTATTTCAGGTAATAATGGTATATGGCTGAGGTAGCCCAGCCTATGGGCCAATACTGTGTGGCCTTCATAGATATTTATCAGCAATACCAATAAAGTGTTAATTCCTACAGAAATCTAATTTAATAAATGCAGTACGGCCGTATGCCATGTGTGTTTGTTCTACTGTCACTGCAGTTAAATATACCACTGGAATAGTTCTGGAATGCGAAACAAATTTAGTCACATAGTGCTGCCATTTTCTCCCACTCCAGGAATAAAAGGTATATGGGTGAGGTAGCCATTGTTTGGAACAGATATGATTGTGGTTACATTTCACAGACACTTATCAGAAATACGAATAAAGTGTTAAGCAGCATAGCTGATTCCTAAAGAGATTTGTTTCAATAAATGCAGTGCGGCTATATGCCATGCATGTGTGTTCCACTACCACTGCAGTCATGTATAGAACTGTAATAGTTCTAAATGCAAAACAAATTCAGTCACATGATGCTGTCTTTTTCTCCCACTCCAGGAACAAATGGTATATGGTATATGGTTGAGGTACCCCATGTTATGAGCAGATATGATTGTGCTAACATTTCACAGACAGTTATCATCAATATCAATAAAGTAAATTTTTTTTTTGCTGATGTCCCCTGCAGTCATAACTATTGGGTTCTATTCCCATGCCTGCCAACTAAGGCATGACAGATGTCTAGATTATGTACTGTACACAAACATGCCTCTCAAGTGTCACAATTTCACTTAATGTAATTAAAACTGCTTAATCTGTCTGTCACTGGATTACCCAAAAAATTATTACCTGGAAAGCAATGGATTATCAAATCTGCTTACAGAACACCTTGGTAGTTATAGAAGTTCACATTATGTGAAACTGGTCTGTGTAGTTGTGTACCTGCATTTGTTATTGCTTGGCCCATACTGACCCATGCTAACAGCTTGAGAGGTATGTACATGCTACATCACCTATAGGAAAATTGTAGTCACTGTACTCAGAACTGACACTACACACCTGTAGAGTATTTAGTAACAATGTTTTCAGGGATATAGTCTGCATTGTCACTAATGGACTGTTTTTCTCTCTCTCTCTCTCCACCGCTTATCTTCATTTATTTATTATTGTTATTTATTATTATGATTTAATATTAACATATGTTGTTTAACTATATTTTTGCAAAATGTGATTTAATATTATGTGTTATTATGATTCACTATTAACATACTTTGTTAAACTAATTATTTTGTGGGCCTTATGGTTTACTTCTTACTGGCATGCTGTTAACATACTAAGTGTTATGTATTTATTGTTGTGTCACATGCTATACATTAATATGTATTTGTATGAATTAAAATGATGTTCCATTCTGTTAATACTAACAATGGTTTGGTGATTACTAACCTTAACTTATTGCTATACCTCATTCATCACAGCACATCAAGGCAGACAGGTTCCGGCTGAGTTCCCCTACCTTGCCTCAACCGGAAGTGTCACCGGGTCACAGCATGTCTGGGACCCAGACCAGTGGTGTCCCCTCTGCTGCTCTGGCACTACATGCAGTGTTGGGTAATACCACCCCATGGGAAGGTGCCCGGCCCCTCTCTGGAAGAGAAGGTGGAGTGGGTGTTGTCACTTACGATGAGCTGATGGTCTTGGTGTGCAGGTTAGTCTACCATGGGTTTGACTGCCTCCTGCACCAGATTGAGAGCATGCTGGCTGACCGGTGGGGCAGCCTCACCCCAGTATCCAGCCTCCAGCACTGCCACCCTCAAGGCAGTGAAGCAGCAGTGCCAACAGTCCCATGGGTGGGGATATGAGTCACGCTGATGCTGTCTGGAGGCACATGGGACTTGGATTCCACAACACCCTCCCTATCCAAGGTGTTCACCCCCTTCATGTGTCACACACCACCCCTGTCAGCTGTCTTGTCTGTCTTATCTGTCTGAAAATACATTCTCACCTACCCAAATTACCTCCCCCACATCTACCTTCCCCAACATTCCACTCTCTCCTTAAAACAAAAACAAAACAATTAGCACATGTCCCAAAAAAATATCATCCCATACATAGCTCTCCATTTTGTACACGTGCACTGGACACATGCAATTTGGTCCAATTTGCTTGACAACGCACTTATGTTGTCCTCACCCCTCTCTCTGGGGTTGAGAGTTGAAAGTCATGTACAAATTCTGTCAAAGTGCACAGTTGTTGCTGTACAAGAAATGGATAGCTGTGTTTTTTCCTACACCCTTCCTGCACATCCCTACCTGCCTTTCAGTATGTTTTTCCCCCTGTTTGTACTCCATTTAACCACTTTCATATCTCTCCATTTTTTTCTTTTCTTTACATTTTTTAGAGCTTTTCTGCACGGCACGCCGTGTTGTGCATCTTCGCTAAGCTCAGCTAAATAGAGCTATGTTGAGTATATGTATTTATAAATTTGTAATACACACTTACAAAATAAACACTTGTCCCATATTTCAAACCCAAGACCATTACACATGCAGTCCACTGCATTAACCTGCCACTACACACAACTCTGAATTAAAACAGGTTGTTTAAAGAAAAAATAGTAATTGCCAGTTACAGTCATTAAGAGTGTTTCAGCAGAGCTGCATGCAGCACTGCGCAAACTTGATTAAAGAGTAATTAAATTAAAAAGATTAGAAATGGGAGTATACCTTGGACTCAGGTGCAATAGTACACCACTAAAAAGAAAAAGACATAATGAATGTAAGTGAGGCCTGTGATAGCAGGTAAATGTGCCCTTCAACAGCAACATATAGAAAGACACCTGCTAAGGCATTAAAGACAAAATACATGTTCAACTGAGACCTGGTTCACACATACATCCATATAAAGCCAAGCACATACTGATGGATGCAGAAAATGTATGTCACAGTCTGTATGTGTGCATATATATCTTGCAACTACACCTGCTGCAACAGTGACTCAGTAGATTAGTCTGTTAATTAACTTTCAAATGGCACATTTTGCCATACATAGCCCTGGGATCAAATCCAGTGGTGTGAAAAAGTGAATTTACAGTATTGTGAAGGCAGCAATTAATGACTGAGTCATGCACGCTTTATCCACACAATGCATTTCAAATGACATATCTGGTTTTCACTGATGGAGGTCACCGGCCTGCAGGTAGGAATACACTTTACATATCCCTATAAGCAAAACTCATATGTGCACTCTCTAGGTTGGAAAAGGAGAAGGTTACTGTTAGCTGCCTGTCGGGAGCCAGAATCTTCCACATAACTCAAGCACTCAGGTCACTCCAGAACAAGTACAAATATGACTCTGCCATTGTTTATGCTGGTGTGAATGACCTGAAATGTACCTCCCTGGACTACATTAAAAGAGACATGGAAGAGCTCTCTGATCATGTAGCCCAGGCAGGTATGACCCTGACCCTGAGTAGCATACTGCCCTCACCAAGAATGATACCGCAGTATAAAGAAAAAATTATCAATTTCAACAATTGGCTAAGCTTCTTGTGTCATTCAAAGGGGATCCAGTGTCTGTCAGCCTGGGATGACATGCTCAACAAGCCTCGTTGCTTCACAAGAGACAGCTTACACCTGTCACTCCTAGGTTTTCGAATACTGGCCAAAGCTCTTGCTGCCCCCATAGTGCCTTTTTTTAGGCAAGGCTCAAAAGTCAAACCCACCTCAGTAAACAGCACAAATAAAAAAATGAGGGTTATGCTACTCAACGCCAGAAATTTAAATCTCAAAATGCACACACTCAAAGCACTCCTCAATATGGAGAACGTTGACATCTGTGCAGTAACATTAAACCTGGTTCAAGGCTCCACAGAGCAACCCAGCACTACCGGGCTACAACTCATACCACACATTTTGGCCACAGAACATGGACTGAAACACAAAAGGAGGGGGTGTATCCATATTCATCAAGGATACCTACACCTCCAGGTTAGTGGCGCAGAATGTTACTTCCAAGATCATCCATGTGCAACTAACATCAGGCAAATTTGTAATGCAAATTGTGGCCTGCTACAGATCACCCTCCATGACCCAGGACCACCACTCCACCTTTCTGGAGACACTGGAAAACATGAAGGTCCTACTGAACACCCTGATATTGGGTGATTTCAATTACCCTACCATTAACTGGGAAAACTGCTCAAGTACAAACTCCCAGGTCCAGCGCTTCCTGGAATTTATCAACTCAAATGCCCTGGATGAGCTGGTAAACTCCCCTACCAGAGGTGAAAACATATTGGACCTGGTCATCACCAACATGGGCGACAGGTGTTCCACACTGGAGGTCAGCCCATCACTGGTTAGATTAGACCATAAACTAATCACTCTGGATGTCCACACCACACCACCACCTCCAACCAAGGAAACCACAGTGAAAAACTTTTCTGTAGCAAACTTCACCTTACTTAAGACAGAGGTGGTAAGTTTCACAGCCCCCACGCTAAAGGATAACAGTGTCCAAGATGCAGGAACCTTTACAAATGCACTCTATGAGCACCTACAAGAATGTATGGATCGTGCCATCCCTAGCAAAACCAAGGCTCACTCCCCTAAGAGAAGGAAACCAGTCTAGTGGACCCCTGTCATAAACAGGCTATACAATAGAAGGAGGAAAAAAGCAAATCCCAAGAAGAAAAGACATCCCTGATCAGTATCAGTAAGAAACTAAGCTCCCTCATAAAATCCTCCAAGGCTAACTTCGAAAGAAAAATAGCCAAGGATTTGAAAGATAACCACAAAGCCTTCTTTAGCTATGTCAAGAATCTAAGTGGCAACTCGCAGATATGCTCTGAGCTAGTGCAAAATAGCACAAAATATACTTAACCTACTGATATTGCCAACATCCTGGCAGATAGAGTCAGTGCAAACTTCACCCTCCTCTCACCCCCAAAAAGGCCCACAACAATACGGGAAAAGTGTGGTGTCCCAGAAATCACAGACGCACAGGTGAAAACAGCCCTTTCAAAAGCCAAAAGCACAGCGTCAATGGGGCCAGATGGTGTCCCAGACTGCATCTTGCACAAACTGCAGAGCAAACTAGCCTCCCACCTAAACACACTGTTCAACCTCAGCCTCTCCACAGGCTATGTGCCCATAGAATGGGGCACAGCAACGGTTATTCCGCTCCACAAAGGAGGGGGCTACAACTGACCCTGGTAACTATGCCCCATAAGCCTGACTAGCCTGGTCTGCAAGGTTATGGAGCGCATCATCATGGAGCTCATTAACAAAGACATTGAAAACATCCAAACACTTGACCCAACCCAGTTCGGCTTTGTTAAGGGCAGATCATGCCTACTAAACCTGATTGACTTCTTCGAGACAGTCACCAAGGCCATAGATGAGGGGAAGGTAGTTCACACAGCCTACCTTGACCTTGCCAAGGCTTTTGGCACCATTCCCCACTCAGGAATTATAGAAAAACTCACCAGCCTGAACATAAACCCCTATGTCACGAGATGGGTTGCCAACTGGCTTACAGACAGAACTCACACGGTAAGAATAGCGGGCACCAGGTCTGACTGTAAACCAGTCACAAGTGGTGTCCCACAAGGCTCGGTTCTGGGACCCCTACAGTTTGGCATATACTTCTCAGAAGTATAGGCAAACACAGGAGGACTATGGCTAACCAAGTTCGCTGATGACTGCAAACTGGGAGCCATAATTGACTCTCCAGCTGACACGGACATTTTCCAAAATGGCCTTACTGGGATGGATACCTGGTGTCAAAGTCATGGTCTCAAGCTAAATGCCAAAAAATGCATAGTCATCCCATTTGGGAAAAACAAAACACTCATGAATTACCACATAGGTGGCAGCCCCCTTAATACAGAAGAGGTAATAAGAGATCTGGGGACCCAGGTAGATAGTAATCTCTCCTTTGACAATCATATTGCCAAAGTAGTTAGGAAATCCTTCTATGTAGCCCATCAAATTACAAAAGGGTTTGCATCTAGAAATAAAGAGGTTATAGTGCCCCTCTATTCATCACCCTCTTCAAGAGAAATCTTGATGAGTGGATGGGAGATCGTAGGTTTACCCCGGGGGTAATCTCTGTGTCACTACTAGACAGAGGCATAGTAAACTAAACCCTAAATGGGCATAGTATTTTCATCCCAAGGGGTGGTGAAAGCCACACACACTCTGGCTAGGCTTATAAATGCCCTAGGGCAGATAGCCTAGTATGAACCTATGAACCTATGAACTCATCAGACCCATCATAGAGTACAATGCCCCATTTGGGATGTACCTCACAAGACACTTCCAACAGCTGGAAAGACCACAAAAGTACCTCACCAACAGGATTACTGGCCTCAAACATATGTCCTATGCAGCCCGACTGGAAAAAGAGCTGTACTCAGTCACATATCTCTTACTCAGAGGTGATCTTTGCCTGACTTACAAAGCCATGTCCAACTCAGAATTGATGGACATGCTCCACCTAAAGAAATCCAAGTCACTGGGAGCCACTCGCTGTAGTGAGCTAAACCTCGCCACTACAATAAATAGAACATGCTGGAGGGATAGATTCCTGTCACAGAGACTCCCCATGCTTTGGAACAAAATTCCTAATTACATTAGGCAGAGCCTCTCACTTGCACTCTTCAAGAGAAATCTTGAAGAATGGATGGGTAACAGAAAATAGACCCCTGGGATCACTTCATTAGCTCTTCTTGACAGAGGCTCAGTTAATTAATCAATGTGGCGGCCAAAGCTGACACACTCTGGCTAGGCTTATAAATGCCCTCAGGCAGATAACCTAGTACCTACCTATGAACCTATGAACCTATAAAGTGTCACGTCATGTATTAATATGCATTCACACAAAATGTCAATGCAGGTACTGCAAATGAGGGCCACTAATATCATAGCGCACCACATAATCGGTCCAAAGTCACTGTGCAGATTATGACAACTGTACAGCTAACATAAACATTGGAAATCCCTGCTTGTAACAAGGCCTGCCCTCATACACAGTGCAAATTACTACAAGACTGTAACACATGCCCTGGCAGTTGCCCAAATGGTGGACATATTCTTAAATTTATACCCCATCCTACCCAAGGACACACCAAACATGTTGCCTAGTACTCTGTTAGTGATACTGTTGCCTAACATACTTACATTAAACATATGCCTTATTTGGAGTGGAAAGGATAGACTGACTCTAGCTCTGCCTCTATGACAAGGCTGACACAGCTCCCACAGTTACTTCTAAATGTTGCTGTTCTCCAAAGTGTTCACACTCTCTGCCTATGTCTATTCCTAGCAGAAGCTGCAGCCTGTAGCACACACATCTCTATGGTAGGGTTTCTGCTACAGACCTACCCTCTGTGATTATGTAGTCTCCTCACCCCCGTAATGTCCAGCACAATATATCAGAAAGGGGCCCTAAACTACATGAAGGCCTTATATATTTCTCAGTGGTTGCATGTCATTGGCTGATGATAGTTCAAGTCAGCTGTGTTAGCTACAATTAGCATTTCAGACCCACAGATTGGTTTAAAGGCAATCACCTGCTGATGAGAAGTATGTTTAAAAGGCAAGCAGCTGGATATGGGGAACCAGTCTGTATGACACTTTCCTCACATAGAGCTCGCCTTTATGAAAACTTTACTATCACCACATATCAACAGAGAAGTACTGCACTCCTTCAGATATGTATCCGATTTTGTCTACAGCAGGATGCAGATGGGTGAATAGACGTGCATGGAATATAGAATACAGCATTAAGCCTGACATAGACCTGTAATAATGAAATGTCATTGATCTCCTGGTGTCTTACACCTACACAGGATGTACTACACATCAAGGGTGCATTGTCTGTTGTCATTGTGGCACACTGGTCTCACTGGACTGTCCCTTTATAGTGGTAGTAATAGCACACTGCTAATTGTGCGGCAGTGTTCCTATGACATATTATTGGGGGGTTGCACATAGGGGACACACCACAGTAGTCCCGAGTGCTGGGTGTATGATCATACAGCATTACCTGTCATGGCACACATGGGAGGGAATACCTGACTATTGCTACTATCTCAGTTGTATCCACACACTTAGTATGTTTGAACACTGTGGAGTATGACATGTGTGAGCAAGCAGTGGGTAGTGCCAGTTATGTTGTCCTTGCTGTAACTCTACATAGTGTACTTCCACATATGTGATCCTGTAATGTGTTCCCCTTTTGTTGTCTTGCAGGAAACATGTATCATAGATGCCATGCACCCTTCTCTGATGCAGAAAATGAAATTATACTTGAAGAACTAAGGCAACATCATCACACCCTACTGTGCAGGGCGAGGCAAAACAGGGAACAGCAAGCTGCATTGTGATCAGACCTTGTCTGTGATGTGAATGGCACAAGCCATCAGGGCAGGACATATGAGCAAGGCCGACATTGTGCAATGGACAGTATCAGTGCTGCACTACGAAGGGCAGCAGATGTAGCCAGGGATCATGTTGTCACCAGTGGAAGGCCTGCAGCAGAACAACCACTCACAGCCACTGAGGAATTCCTGGTGAACCTAGGCACACATGGTAGCTCCCTGGCATATCACACCATACAACGTGAAGGTGGGTGCCATAGTTTCCACAGCAGAGGAGCATGCAGGTAAGCTTACTGTGATTAGTACTGTAAAACTGTAGCAGTCAGTGTGTCAGGCTGTACATACTTTTATGTGAGTGTCAGGTCTTAGGTCTTTGGGGAGATTTTACTTCATTTGTACTTTCATACTCAGAATGTGACCAATACAACAAGTAACACAGTAGCTACTGTAAAGGTGCCATATATGGATGCATTACCTTGTTGTGCTACAACATGTGCTGGTACTGACATTACCTCATCTTCAACTTTTCACAGGTTTGTCAGGTAGTGGCCAAAGCCATGGTCCTGCTCCTGGTACGCACGACACTCTTTTTGTTAAGGAACATTTATATTCTGTTAAAGTTAAGGGCCACAATAATGCCCTATTTAAACAAAATGTCATGTGTAAACAGGGTAGAATGCTTTTATCTTCCATTCTGGAACAGGTACATAAGGATCTTAGCAGGGGTAATCACAGGAGTGTAGCTGAACAAATAGAGATACTTTAGCAGTGACAGTTAAGAAAAGATAATGCTCCTGGTTTAAATGAGGCATTTGCTCTAAAATGCCTTTTAAAACACATACATATGAAAAGACATTAAATTAGGCAGTGAAAAGGGGTCTATATCAGAACATCAAAAATTCAAAATATCGAATGACCTAAAGGTGGAAAATGCAGGACCTCGAAATCGCTATTGTGGGGGGCTGTGCCCCCCCACACTCCCCGCCAAAAAAAAAAATATATATATATATATATATATATATATATATATATATATATATATAAATCTTGATGATTGGATGGGAAATAAGAAATTCACCCCGAGGATCACCTCTGTGGCTCTGCTCGACAGTGGCACAGGAAGGCAAATATTCCAATCTTCACTGTACTGCGAGCTCACAAAAAGCAAATTGAGGTCCGGCATTTCCGACCTTTAGGTTGTTCACGATTTTGAGTTTTCAGTGTTCTAATAGGAACCCTGTGAAAAAGTGCATTTCAATATATTTGTTCAGATAGGTGTACTGGGGTTTTATGTCTCAATTATCAAGTATAGTGTCAGATTGCTTAATTCTAAGGCAAATTGTACTGGTTGTGTTTTACTTGATTTACTTGAAGTGATTGTTGTAAAGGTCTTGAGTTGAATATGTGATTTGTTCTGAGGAAGCCTATTTTGTACGATAGTGGAGAGGAAAAATTTGACCACCAATCCAGTTGTGGGTCAATGTTATTATGAGTATTGGTGGATTTTTCATACACAATAGTGCAGGTATTCATGTACCGATTTTTTTTCTTTCTTATCATAGGTGACCAGGGGATGGTCTCAATCCCCTACACAGCCGGATGTCAGTGTCTCTTCAGACTCTGATGATGATGGTGGCCACAGTGAGGCACAGGTGGGAGTATTGGGGGCTAAACCTGTCCCAGAGGTAGACTTCCCTCTTCTGCCTCCATTGTCACCGCACACAATCAGTATGCCCACACATACCCACTCCCCAAAGGCCACAGATATTGGACAGTCAGAGGGTGGGGACATTGAACAGGAAAGTGTGGCAACTATGGCTTTGTAAGTGTATACACTGGCCATAGCACAAGAGCTGTTGAGATCCCACACAGGTGGATTGACAGGGGTGCTTGTAGGAGGCCTGCTGTCCATCCACCACCTGTTGCAGGTGTCACATCACGGGTCACTCAGCACATGTTACGGGCCATCATGGAAGTACAGGCGCATTCTGAATGGAACACTAGACGTATTCTTAGAGTTATGGATGCAGCACTGTCTGACATCTGTAACTGCATTGGGGACATCCTGGATCATTAACTGATGCAGTGGACAGAAGGTGGGCTAAACAGTGTCTGTCTTGGACTGCACATTTTCTGTGCTCGAATGCATGGTTGGAGTTAACCATCGGACTCGTGGACGTAGGTCAGCCACCCCATCTGCTGAGGGTCTACGTGGCTGTGCAAAATCACACTCCCATAGTGGCAGTACATCCAGTGCTACAGAGGGGAGTGTGCTGTCCACACCACAACATTGCAGGCCATGGGCTTATGCTCCTGGGTGTTCCAGTGGAGGACAGGGTCCCATCAGACAGCAGTCACCGTATTTCTGAACTTGGGCATGGAGGTGCCAGTGCAAATCCTGGCAGAGCCAGCTCCTGTGTTTGG